>NC_081569.1:103773031-103859059 GCF_022355385.1 Mustela nigripes
ACATGGATGGAACTAGAGCGTATCATGCTTAGTGAAATAAGTCAAGCAGAGAAAGACAACTATCATATGATCTCCCTGATATGAGGAAGTGGTAATGCAACATGGGGGCTTAAGTGGGTAGGAGAAGAATAAATGAAACAAGATGGGATTGGGAGGGAGACAAACCATAAGTGACTCTTAATCTCACAAAACAAACTGAGGGTTGCTGGGGGGAGGGTGGTTGGGAGAAGGGGGGTGGGGTTATGGACATTGGGGAGGGTATGTGCTTTGGTGAGTGCTGTGAAGTGTGTAAACCTGGCGATTCACAGACCTGTACCCCTGGGGATAAAAATATATGTTTATAAAAAATAAAAAATTAAAAAAAAAGAGGGGAGTGATCAGAGATGTCTGCAATGAAAGATGGGGTCCTGCCATTTTTCTTCCAGTTCAGCCTTTTCTCAAAAACAATAGTCCTCTCTTTCTTTCTTAATTTTTTTTAACTTGAAAACAAAAGTAATGGATGGTTCATGCACCTTTCTTTAAAAGGTGGGTGCAAACTGAGCTTTCAAAAAGTGCATGCAGGGACACCTAGGTGGCTCAGTGGGTTAAAGCCTCTGCCTTTGGCTCAAGTCATGATCCTAGGGTCCTGGGATCAAGCCCTGAGTCGGGCTCTCTGCTCAGTGGGGAGCCTGCTTCCTCCTCTCTCTCTGCCTGCCTTTCTGCCTACTTGTGATCTTTCTTTGTCAAATAAATAAATAAAATCTTTTTTTAAAAAGTGCATACAAAGTGGGTTTTTTCCCCTGAAAAATAAACTCGAGCTTTGTTCAAGCTCTTCAGTAATGCCCTGCATGATCTGTCCTCTGAATCTCTTCTCTCTCACACCAGCTGTCAAATAAAATATGGGTAGGATATACTTATACTAAAAATAATATACTGTTTAGCTGAAATTCAAACTTAATTGGGTGTCCTGTTATTTTATCTATGAAGCCTGGCACCCCTGCCTACCACTCACTGCCCTAATCTCTCTACCCTCATCACCTTGCTTGTCTTGGCCCCAACCCCCAAGCTCCTCAGATTTCCACACATGCTTCCCCTTCACAATCTGCCTAGCTCCTCCTCATCCTTCCACTCTCAGTTGAAGGGTCACACCTCAGAGACTACTCTGATTCTTTAATGAGAATTGGATCCTCGGTTGAAACTTCTCTTCAACACCTTTTCCTCTCCTTCATAGCACTTAGCATGATCTGTAATTACTTGCTTTATCTCTGTGATACTACGATTATTGTCTGTATTAGTTTCTTCTTGCTGCAATAACAAATTACCAAAGTTCAGGGTCTTAAAAAACCACAAATTTATTATCATGCATTTCTGATGGCTGAAAGTCTAAAACTGGTTGGTAGGGCTGCATTCCTCTTGGAGGCTCTAGGTGAGAATCATTTCCTTGTATTTCCTAGCTCTTAGAAGCTTCTTGTATTCTCCAGCATGTGGCCCCATATCACTCCTGCTTCCATCCTCACATTTCTCTGACCTTCCTGTTTCCCTCTCAGAAGGAACATTGTGGTTAGATTGGGCTCATGCAGATAATCTAGGATACTCTTTCTGCTCCAAGATCTTTTGATTTATGCACATCTGCAAAGTCCCTTTTTCCATGTGAGATGACACAGTCACAGATTCAGGGATTAAAATGTGACCATCTTTGAGGAGTCATTATCCTTCCTCCCACAACATCACACAGAGACTGTGAAAATGGACCATGTCTATCTTTTCCCACCATATCTCTGGGGACTGGCATATAATGGGCACCAGATGAATGTCAGTGAAATAAACGAATATACCTTTTGTGTTTCCCTACTTTGAAGCAAATAGCAAAATCCCTCACAGTTCACCAATTCAGGGGTATGCTATTTCCAAAGGGAGGCAGACTTAATTCAGGGGTATGCTATTTCCAAAGGGAGGCAAACAGTTAAGGAATCCTGCTTGTGTTATGGCAGCCTCAGATGTGCACCCAATTTTTTTTATTTTTAAAATTTATTATTTTTTAATTAACATGTAATGTAGTATTTGTTTCACGGGCACAGCTATGTGTCTCATCAGTCTTATACAATTCACAGCAATCATCATAGCACATACCCTCCCCAATGTCCATTACCCAGTCACACCATCCCTTTCACTCCCCTCCCCTCCAGCAACCCTCAGTTTGTTTCCTGAGATTGAGTCTCTTATGGTTTGTCTCCCTCTCTGGTTTCATCTTGTTTCATTTTTCCCTCCCTTCCCCTATGATCCTCTGTCTTATTTCTCAAATTCCTCATATCAGTGAGATTGTATGATAATTGTTTTTCTCTGATTGACTTATTTCACTTAGCATAATAGCCTCTAGTTCCATTCACGTCATTGCAAATGGCTAGATTTGGGGTTTCTTGATGGCTCCATAATATTTCATTGTATATATATTATATATAACACATATTCTTTATCCATTCATCAGTTAATGGACATCTAGTCTCTTTTCCATAGTTTGGCTACTGTGGACATTGCTGCAGTAAACAATGGGGTGCACGTGCCCCTTTGGCTCACTACATTTGTATCTTTAGGGTAAATATCCAGTAGTGCAATTGCTGGGTCATAGGGTAGCTCTATTCTCATGCACACAATTTTTTTTTAAGTGAGCTCCACACCCACAGTGGAGCCCAACACAGGGCTTGAACTCACAACCCTGAACTCAAGATCTGAGCTGAGATCAAGAGTTGAATACTTAACTGACTAAGTCACACAGGCGCCCCTGCACCCAGTGATTCATCTCTTCTTCCTTCATCTCTTCTTCCATCACAGAAGCATCAGATGCATTGAGACTTTTCTGTCCATCTTTAAACGATTAACTCTTAGCTTCTAGGACCCCATAGTCATCTTGATTTCCCCCTTCTTCTCCATCCTTCCTAGTTTGCTTTCCTGGTATGGCTTCTTCACTCAACCATTCATGATGGAGCACCTGAGGCCTCAGTGCAGGCTCCTTCTCCTCTCTGACCATGCTCAGTCCCCTACATGATCTTATCCAGGCCCGTGGCTTTAATTTTTCTACCATGGATGGCTCCAAAATCACAGATCCTGCTCTCTACGTGGTACCCTTACCTGAACGTCTAATATTATCCTAACTTAAAGTATCCCAAACAGAACATTTTATTCCTGTTGCTCCCAAACACAGTTCTCCCCTCAGAGTCCACCTCACAACAAAGAGCATCACCATCCAACCACTTAATGTTCTTCTTGCAACATCTAATTCATTAGGAGGCTCTGTTGATTCTGTCCAAAATATACCTCACATACGTCCACTTCCCTACATTTCTGTGCCTGTCACTCTAATCCATACATTCAGCATGTCTAGCGTGGTCCATAGTAATCTGCCAACAATCTCTCTGCTTCCAGCCCTCCTTCCCCCTATACTATGCTCTCTACAAAGTGGCTAGAGTTCAGTCTTCTAAAAATTTCAGTCAGATCATGCCATTACTTTCTAAAATCCTTCTATAGCTTCCCTGCACTTAAAGGCAGACTTGGTTTTTGTTTTGTTGTTATTGTTGTTGTTGTTTTTTGGCTTCCAAAGCCTTCCAAGACTAGACCCCTACCTGCCCTCCAGCCCTATCTCATGGCACTCCTTTCACTCACTGGTCCCTGTATGTTCTCATACTGGCCAAGCTTATTTATGTCAGTGTCTTAGCCTACACTGTTCCCTGTATCTGGAACTCTTCCCCAGCAACTTGCATGGCTGGTAACTTACCTTCCCTTAGGTCTCAAACCAAATATAACTTCCTTAGAGGTGGTTCCCTAAAGCTTGTATCTAAGTAGATACCCTCTTCATCACATACCATTCATTATCTTATCAATTTCCCTCAGGCACATAACACAATCTGAAATCATCTTCTTCATTTATGCATTTACTTATCCCTCCCGTTAGGGTATAAACTCTTGTCACTCCTATTTACAACTAAATCATGACCTAACATATAGTAGGTGCTCAAAAAATGTCAGCTGACTGACTTAATAAATGACAAATAGTTTAATAAGACTAAATAAACTAGAGCTTGCCAAATACATCAATATCAGACTTATACTTTTACAATTGCTTATTGGAGAGTCTCCAGTGGGGCATTCTGAGAAATGAGTCATCCTGGGGGTGAACAGGAATGAGTCATCCTGGGTGTGCTGAACTACCTGCAACCCCCTGAAACCCAGCCAGTGTACCCAGCCAGCACTGGTATCTGAGGGCACCCCCTTTCTCTGCAGTGCTGTGACAGATGTGGGACATCAGCAACTGCAGATACTAAGAGCTGTCTCCAAAGAAGTACCTCTGAGTACTACCTGCACCATGCACGCCCCAAGAAGAACCAGGATGGCCCTTGGAGCATGAAGAAAGAAGCACTCCTCCTCATGGTCAAAGGAAGGGACATACAGGCACCAGCTGTGGCCAGACCAGCCATTTAAGCTCCATGGCAGTGGCTTGGGAAAATGTCTCTGTACATGAGTGTGAGCCGAGAGCCCTATTTACCTAAAGTTTTGTCGTTCTGAGATATCAGGCTCAAGGGGGCTAGAGGGACCAGAGAGAGCTTCATTTTCCTCCTCTGGTCAAGAAAAAGTGCTGTCAAGTGGGACCCTAGCTGGGCAGAGCAGGACGCAAGAACTGCACAACAACAGCCAGAGAACAGGTTTCTTATTTATTTCTTATTTCCTGGAGGAAATAATAAACCAGATCAACACACTAGGCTGCATAAGCATACTAGGTTCCTAGAGGACCCTCAGGAAGGAAGCTCTAAGATATAAGAAAGACATTCAGGCCACAAGCAGGATGGGGTCTCCAAGTCTCCACAGAGCTCTGTGGAATTTTTATTTTAATGGCTACCAGTGCACTAGAGATAAGAAATAATGATAAAACCATGGACAGGCATTGGGGTGCTCTGACCTTGTTTCCTCAGAAACCTTTCAGCCAGTTACTTGCTCTTGGTAACTAAAAACCACCCATGATGTGTCCTCATTCCTTCCCAGGAGGAATCCAAAAATCAACATGTTTGGAGCACATTTTTTTCTCTCATTTAGATCCGTGGTTCTTAACAGGAATGATTTTGCCTGTCAGGACATTTCATCAAGTTTCGAGATGTTTCAGTTGTCATGACTTGGGGAACAGGTTGTTACTGGCACCTGGTGGGTAGAGGCCAGGGTGTTGCTAAGCATCCTACAACACACAGGACAGTAGCCCTCCACAACAAATAATTATCCTGCACAAAATGTCAATTTTTTAGTGCATTCTGAAAGTGAGAGTCCTGATTTACACTAAAATGTGCTCAAATTTCTTCTCTGCTGTGGCTCTGTAATTATGAGAAGAGGGGAAATGATTTGTGATATTGAACCAAAGCTGACAGTTCATCTTGCAAACAATTCTAATCCAGGGCAGTTTAACCAAGCACTAATTTCCTTTTTTATTTAGTGCTGATGCCACCTCATGGAAGATTCTGCCTGAGTGTTTTCTCCAAGCATTTTCCCCTCCATTGAGTAACCACTTAAAATGGCAGGCAACCCCTTCAGACTGTTAGAAGCATATTCCCTCAATATATTAAAAAACCTCAAGTACATATTCCTTTGGAAGTTCAATATCACACAAGTCACAAGGCCATTTACAAGGATTACTTTCAAAGGCCTTTCATGGTTACTATTAAATAAATTATATGTTCAGTGTACTGGAGCTTTAGAGAAGAGATAAAAGCAGAATCCCTGCCCTGGAGTACTTGCAATGCCCTGTGGGGCCCAATAAAATAAGGCATGAAAGAGGACTTCAGTGTGACGAGAAGAGTCAGGTCTCACTGGGCGGAAAATTCACAAGGGAAACAATTTCAAAGAGAGGACACAGTGAAACCAAGGCTATTCCCTCTGCTAAAGAACTGAGCGAATGGAAGGCTGCTGGGGCTTCATTATCACTCACTTATACCAGAGGTTAATGCAGAAAGAATCAGTGGTGGGCAGGAAGGGAGTTTCCCAGGGACCATCCCTCAAGCTGTTGGCTCAGTGTCCTACTCTATAGTGATAGTAGTAGTTCAGCTCTGGGCCTTTGGTTTCTGTTCTTGTCGTTGTTTGTTTTTGAGAGAAAAAGAGAGAGGATGCGCACAGGCACTAGTAGGGAGGGGAGAGGGAGAGAGGGAATATATAAGCAGGGTCCACGCCCAGCGTAGAGCCTGACATGGGGGTCTATCTCACCCTGAGATCATGACCTGAGCTGAAATCAAGAGTCAGACGCTTAATCGACTGAGCTATCCAGGTGCTCCATAAGTTCTGGGTCTTTGATTCTCTTTCCAGCCCCACAAATACAGATATCAGAGAAAATTCTGGGAACCCAAAGGTATTTCGCTTCCTGTCTGCTTCCTAATCAAGACCATAATTATATTCTGAAAATGTGGCCCTGGAATAGTATAAGCCAAGAAGCAGGTGGTGCTTCCCGCCATGTGCAGAAGAGAGGCCCTCAAGGGATAGCCACCTTATCTGGTCCCAGGGCACCCTGTGCTGGTGTGTTAGTTAGCAAGAGCTACTATGACAAAGCAACACAAACTAAGTTTTTTAAACCACAGAAACTTATTATCTTATATTTCTGGAGGCCAGAAGTCTGAAATCAAGGGTGGCAACAGAATTGGTTCCTCCCGAGCACAGTGAGAAAGAATCTGTTCCCTACTTCTCCCTTAGCTTCTGGTGCTTCACTGGCAATCTTTGACATTCTTTGGCTTGTAGAAATGCCACCCTATCTCTGCCCTCATCTTCACATAGCGTTCTCTGTGTGTGTGTGTGTCTATATCCAAATTACCCCTTTTCATAAGGACACCATAATGGATTAGGAGCCCACCCTACTCCAGTAATCTTAACTAATGATATCTTAACTAATGATATCTTAACTAATTATGCCTGTAATAACCCTACTTCCAAATATGGTCATGTTCTGAGGAACTGGGGATTAGGATTTCAACATTAAAATAGTTGGCAGATAAAATTCAACCTATAACAGAAGCTGGAAAGGAGGGAAGACTTCTGAGCTCTCAGCATTCCAGATTATTTTAAGGTCTGTGGATGATGCCACAATGCTTCCAAACCAGATGATATATGAAGCTCTTGTCACAGCTCTTGATTCTATATTCCATGGTGGCCCCTATGCTAAGTCAATGGCAGCCATGATTCATCAGAGCTTAGCTGGAGCCATTCAGGCCATGTCTCTCTCCACTGGCTAGAGTCACTTAGTCAATTCAGCATGTTCCTTAGTGTGTATCTAGAGTTGACACAACCACCACCATTCTCTCTTCCTTTAAAAAAATGACAAATTATGAATAATACCATTCTATAATTGCATGTTATTCAACAGTAGTTGAACACCTGCTCTTTTTGGGGATGAGGGCACTCTGCCAGAGCTGTGGAGAAACAGAAGACGGACAGGTGTCTGTCTCGATCAAGACTACTGCGGGCCAGACTGCTGAAAAATAAAGCATCAACACATCAGTGTATTTTTATAGCCAGGTGATCTAAGGACCTAAATTAGGGCTTCAGAATCCAGGACTATTTTGAAACCCCCAGTAGTGAGGAAGGGTGGGTATTTAGGGCTGCAGCAGAGTGTGTGTGATAATCATTCTAGAGGTTGCAATTCACAGATGGCGCCCACAAATAGCTTGCATCATGCACAGTCATGCTCTATGGCTTTACGCTTACCATCTTTTCTTCCCTTTCTCAGCTTTGTGCTACCATCCCATCCAAAGCTTTGCTGTGGACTGAATGCTACAGACATTGCTAGAGACTGAATATTTACCCTAAATTCATGTGCTGAAACCTAATCCCCAGTGTGATGGTGCTTGAAGACAGGGCCTTTGGTAGGTGATTAGGTCATGAGGGTGGAGCCCTTATGAATGAGATTAGTGCCCTCATGAGAAAGATCCCAGACTGCTCCCTTGCCCCTTCCACCATGTGAGAACACATGGAGAATGCAGCCATCTGTGTACTTGGATGTGGGCTCTCACCAGACACCCAATCTGCTAATGCCTTGATCTTGGACTCCCCAGCCTCCAAACCTGTGAGAAATAAATTTCTGGTTATAAGTCTCTGGTGTTTTGTAATGGAAGCCTGAATGGACGAGGACAGCTGTATTCCTGCCAGTGCCCACATCACTAGCTTCCATGACACTTTCTTGGTTTTTGCTGCCAACACCTATAGACTGGCACTCTACACCAACTTTCACCTCATGCTTGAGTGTCACACACAACCAGTTCTCAACAGTGTCATGCCTCATTTGTCACCCGTTCTAAACTGCCAATGTTTGGAAACAATCATTTCATAGATTAGTGTGGTTAGCCCTTAGTGTCACTCCTCCCATTCATTTATATCCTAACGCTTATGATCACCTAATCCCATAATCCCTGAGGAAGAAAGGAAGAGGGGACACTCCTCACTGCTGCCAGGATCATATTCCTAAGGTGCAGGGCGGATCCTGTCATTCTCTCATTTGAGAGTTTTCAAGGGTTTTCCTTGTGTCCAGAATGAATGCTGCATGTGATAGCACAGGCGGTCCCACAATTTGCCCCATCTTTTCCCAACCCGCATTCCCAGCCTCATCTACTACTTTCCCTTCACATCCTGCATTCTAGCCAAACTGGACCGCTCATTTCATTTCAACATTCTATCTTACTTCCCATTGCTGTGTCTTCATTTTTACTGTTCTGCTTGATATTGCCTGCCCTAGTCATATATGCCAAATCCTACCCAGTTTCCCCAATTAGAATCTATCCTTCTCCCACTCTGTGTTTCCATGACATCGTTAGTATGAATGATCGAGCACAATTATCACATTCCATTGTGAGTTCACTCATAATTGTGCATCTTGTCTTAGCTATGAGATACTGTGCTCTTGTAAGGGATACGCATGCCTGTTTCCTCAGAGCAGTGAGCACAGAAACTTACACATGGCAGGCGCTTAGTCAAGATTCAATCTCTACTAGACACCAAAGCTGCCAATGAATCAGGAATCACTTGTTTGTGCATCCTCTGGGTCTTTGACTCAAATGGATTTTTTTTTTTTCTTTCCTTGATTCTCTTTGTCCAAGTCTTTTCCATAGGAATTCATTTACAAGTGTATATTTCCCCCTTCATCTTTCCTCCTTTTGGGCGGATGGAGGAGGATGGAGCAAGAGATTCCCACCACAGTTTCTTTGTCCTTTCCTGGGATTTGATCAGGTTAGGATATTGTCTTTGTTAGAAAGCACTGAGCATGACTTTCTACCACCGACCCTTCCGACACAACAGTGTAGGCTTTAAGAACGAACTGAGGAGCTCTCATGCTATGAGTCTGTTTGTACTTTCATGAACTTTCTATATTAATAACACACTGCCATTGGTGATTTTGGGGTGGGGGGTTGGTGTGACATTTTACCCTACCGCCTGAGGTTAATGGTTGCTAGAAAGGCCATCCCAATATCATGCATGCATCATTTCCCCAAAACGACAGGATTTGTGCTGGTCCTTGCTTTTCTCCACTGTACCACAAACAGCATTTCACGTGAGATTCTGTGCGGCTGCAGAAAGTTCCCATGACCAGTGGGGGCTGGATAGTTCTCTACACCGACTGCCCCGACTCAGAAATCAGGCCCTGACCGTGACTGTTAGCATAATAATATTGATGGATAATTCATTATTCTGGGGGAATTCAAGGTTTTTAAGCATCCTACCATAATTCAATAAAGAAACGTAAGGTGAGAGCAGTACCAAAAAAGAAAGGTTTCAGGTGTGTTTGCCACTAATTTGACTATACACAGCACGTAAGTATGAGCCCAGGTAAGTTACCATGTCCCTGGGGATGTTACTTAACCTCTGTGTGTTTCAATCACTATACCTATTCACAAAGCTTTTTTGAGAATCAAACAAGAACACATATAAAACTTGTCAGTAGTGTGCCTGACACATAGTGAGTGCTCAAGGAGAAGTAGCCATTATTATTATTATTATTATTTTTGCTGCTTGCCAAGAAAATTTTATTACTAAAAAAACATTTTCTATTCTTTGTATTTCTCTTTTTAATCATTTTTATTAACATATAAGGTATTATTTGCCCCAGGGGTACAGGTCTGTGAATCATCAGTCTTACACATTTCACAGCACTCGCCATAGCCCATACCCTCCCCAATGTCCATCAGCCAGCCACCCTATCCCTACCCCACCCCCAGCAACTCTTAGTTTGTTTTTCGAGATTAAGAGTCTCTTATGGTTTATCTCCCTCCCAATCCCATCTTGTTCCATTTTTTCCTTCCCTAAACCCCAGAGTCCCCCGCCCTGCCTCTCAAATTCCTCATATCAGAGAGATCATATGATAATTGTCTTTCTCTGATTGATTTATTTCGAGAAGTAAAAACTCAGGCAAGTTGCTTTTCTGCTTGGTGACTATTCTTCCCTCTTCAAGACAGAGATCATAGTTATCTTTTAGTGTCATCTGATAAGAGTGTTTTATAAATTAATACCCACTAAATGCACTGAGGGTCTCGGATGAAAGCCTCTCTATGAAGGGAGAAATTTATACTATTTTTCAGAGAAGCAGTTAGCTGTGATTTAATATGAAATATTTGTTCTCCTAATACTTTATTAATAAAACTGACGCCACATATGTAAGCTTTCTAAATGTTTCAATTCATTACTTTAAGTGCCTCTTTATCAAATGGAAACATCTGTGTTGAAACAACTTTGATTCTGCGCTTCTCCCAGTGACAGTGGCATTTGTCAGGGCTACAATAAATTTCTTTACATGTTTGCTTATATTTGAGATGTTCAACAATTAATTAGAGAGGGAAGAAGTTCCTTTTGTAAAAATAAAATAGCAGATAGGGAAAGAGGAACGGTTATTTGTCAGGTTCCAAGGGACTTTCTGACATTTTGTTCTATTTCTTTTTTAGTTTAAGGGAAAATCACTGATTCTTTTTTAAAAATTTTTTTTTATTATATTATGTTAGTCACCATACAGTACATCATTAGTTTTTGATGTAGTGCTCCATGACTCATTGTATGTGTATAACATGTGCTCCATGCAATACGTGGTCTCCTCAATACTCATCACTGGGCTCACCCATCCTCTTAGCCCCCTCCTCTAAAACCCCCAGTTTTTCCCGGGAGTTCATAGCCTCTCATGGTTCATCTCTTCCTCTGATTCCCCCTCTTTCATTTTTCCCTTCCTTCTCCTAATATCTTCTATGCTATACCTTATGTTACACAGATAACTGAAACCATATGATAATTGTCTTTCCCTAAAATCACTGATTCTTAATTTGAATGTCATTCCCTAAACTGAGATGCAGTTCAAAGCCAGATATTGTTCTGGCCGCCAAGGTTGTTCAGAGAAACACTAAGGGTCATGAATAGGCAAAGCTCGTAAATATGGATGCCACCTGCCTTGCTACCCCAGCCCCAGATGTGAAGCAGACAGGAAAACAAACCCTAAAAGAGAGACTGGCACACAGGAAGCACTCAATATACATTTCTACTAAATAAATAAGCTCATTTCTATACTTCCAGGGCTTGTGTTCATGAGCAAGAAAGCAGTCCCATGGTGTGGGAGAGAGCGATCTCCCAGGCCCATGAAGAAGAGTACTTTCTCACCGTCACAGGCTCACCAGGCATCATTCTTGTGTATTCCTTGTGCCTACTGGGTCATGCTGTCAAGCTCTAGAGTTTTCCCGATCTACTTCATTACACTATTTTACCAGCCCAACCTAGAGGAGACAGACATAGGACCCAACACTACTGACTTTTTGGTTCTACCCCCACCTTTTATGGGCCTCTTAATATGATCTTGGCAATGCAATGATTTTAAGCCAGTAATAACTACAGTGATAATAAATGAAGAAGGACAATCTGATACTATTGATAATAGAGGTCAACTTCCTAAAGGATTTGAAGTAGAACTCAAAGTGGTGGCCACTCTGTGAAGGAAAATGAGGGCTATAGATTGAGAGGTGAGTGTGCTCTTGATGGAAGCTAGTAAGTGCCCTAAACTCTAAGGCAGAGGACCTCCAACTTCACTGAGCATCACAATGCGCAGGGAGCCTTGTTAAAACAATTTGCTTGGCCCAGTTCTCAAAGCTCCTGACTTAGTATGTCTGGAATAGTCTGTAAAATCTGCATTTTAACAAATTCCCAGGGAATACTGGCCACCCTTTGAGAACCACTTCCCTGCAGTGTAGGTTGGGGATTACAAACTCAGGGGTGTTCAACAGCCAGACAGGAACATGAAAACTGAGCGTAACATCAAGGAGTGGCGAGGCCTGTGGTAGGCTGCGAAGATTATTCAGGATAGAAAAGCCACTCAGACCCAAAGCATTACTATAATCACAGTGCAGGAAGGCAGACATCTGAGAGCCTGGCCCTCCAACACCTCGAAACCTATGCTTGCTGAGTGAAATAAGACAAGCAGAGAGAGTCAATTATCATATGGTTTCACTTACTTGTGGAGCACAAGGAATAACATGGAGGACATTAGGAGAAGGAAAGGAAAAGTGAATTGGGGGAAATTGGAGGGGGAGATGAACCATGAGAGACTGTGGATTCTGAGAAACAAACTGAGGGTTTGGGAGGGGAGGAGGGTGGAGGGATAGGTGAGCCTGGTGGTGGGGATTAAGGAGGGCACTGCGTGTGTTGTATAAACAATGAATCTTGGAACACTGAAAAAATAAAATTATATTCTTAAAAAAGCCATAGGAATTAATACCATAATCATAGTTCTATAACTTGGATTGTGCCTCTTCTTTCCCTAGTCCTTTGTCAGAGAAGTTACAGATCATTCATAATCATGGCACCATATGAAGTCATGCCCACTGGAAATGAGTAGACGTTGCCCCCTGGGACATGTTGGGATTAAAGCATCTCCTATGAGTCAGCAAGGCAGGTTACATATTGTGCATTTTCCCCTCCAGACTTACTCTCCATCCTCTCTTAGGATGTGCTCCCAGAGGCAGTGCTCCCAGAAGCTAATGGCTGTGGACTGATGGAACTGGACTTCCTTGCTTTCCAGTTCTTGGCTGGAATGGCCAATGTGAAGCATTCACAAGAGAAAGAGACTGGAGGCAGGAAGGGGAAAGTCACCCACCCTTTGTCGGTGGTGCTGCTCCTCTAAGATCACAACTCCCATTAGATGGCCCTCTCCTAGAATTCCAGATACTTCCTCTACGAAGCCTCTCCTTTCCCTGGTCGCTTCATGTCTAAGGATGCAAACAGCTCCCTGCTTCCCCAGTCTTTGCTGGTCTCCCTCAACCCTGACAAAGCCCTTGTAACTAGTCCCTTCATTGTATTCCATTCACTCACCCCTTGTGAGTGTCATAGGTTCCCCACCTAGACCCTGATTTAGTTTTACTGGAAAAAAATGTGGATTATTCCTCATTAGTATCAAAATTATATAAGACAATTTAGCAGCCACAAAGCAAACAGCAGAACAGGGATCACCTGTCCTTTGGTAAAACCAACCACTAAATGCTACCCAATTATGGAACTCGCATTTTTTTCAAGTACCAATCAGCATTCTACTCCTGGAGCCCAAGTTCAGGTTGTTCCCGGGAAGACCAGATAAGCACAAAATCAGCTTTACACAGAGGGAGCCTGCTGCCAAAGCTTCAGGATTTTTGTCGTTATCATGGGTCTCGAGGCTCATCAGCCTCTGAAAGGAGTGTTGGGAGCCCTGGACAAAGAGACTGTCTGTTACCATGTGGGGACCCGAGAACCAGGACACACTTGCACACATCTGACATCACGACACCACTGTTCACATTTCTTCAGTCTGCAACACATTTGGGACAAGCATCAACTGTTTAGTTCTGCGGGATTTGGGCAATGGAAAACATCACAGGTAACTAAAAACAGAGCTTGATGGTCTCCATAAATGGGTCAGCTGGTGAAATCAGGCTGCCAGGGTCTTGTTGAGAGTGACAGATCAGATCACTTCCCAAACCATCCTGGGCCGTGAGACAAAGCCACAAGTGAGATGTGGTGGAGTGGCAGCTCACAGCACGGCCCAGTCCATAGGCATGGTACCTGGTGTTTTCATTTTCTTCATCTGTTTGCCACCAGGTAATATTTGGAGGATTGCATATAAATATTTGGCTTTCAGAGAGGGAGACAAATCATGAGAGACTCCAGACTCTGGGAAGCAAACTGAGCGTTACCGAAGGGAGGATGGTAGATGGGGGGTTGGGGGTGGGGAGGTGGGGGGGGAGTAGGGTAATTAGTTGTTATTGAAAAAAATGTTTTTGTAGCAGTTTGATGCCACTTGATAAACCTTGATGGAAATACTAATGGCTATAAATTAATAAGAGGATAAGAAAGTTTCTATATGGCCTAACACCTAGAAAGGCACTAATAATCAAGTATCTGTGGATGTCAAGGCAGTCACTAGAGAGAGATGTACAGAGAACACACATTTAGGTCAGTCTACAGCTCATCAAGCACATTGCTCCTGAGTTCATAATTGCTAAGGAATGACTGTGTCCAAGGGCATTATCTTCTCTTTTGTCACAGGAATGGTGGGAGGCATCCACTTAACAGGTAGCATGGGGGGTGGGAAGCTGGTCAGCCCAGCTCTTGTCACAGTTTGGTCATACCAGACTCATAATGAAAACCAAGCCTTCCCCCCATGCGTGGCAAAAAAATTTATAGCCACTAGGAAGATTCTTCTATGAAAACCAGGCTTTTTGAGCTTCAGACCTGTCCCATTGACTAGAAGACACTAGGCCATAGTGACAGATAAGGCTTCAGGTTTGAAAACAGAGCCTAACCTGTAGTGAGAGTAAAAAGTGACATTGGGCTTGTCTTCCCTAGGCTTGTCAAGAAGGTGAGCAGACAGGGACCATGGGCCTCCCTTACCGCCGAGGGCTAATTTAATGACATGTTTCCACTTCGTGTGGGGCCAAACCATTCTAGAGATTTTCTTTCATCTTCTGCTTCTCTCCTCTTTGTCATCCTCACACTTTCAAACAGACACACACACACACACACACACACACACACACACATACACACAGCCCACCTTACAGATGGAGAACAAAAGGGTTTACAGGGAAAAAGACACCTGCCAGAGTGGAAAACACTCCATTCCTCAACTCAGGTCTTCCAATCAGTCCACCCAGACTCTTACCAAAGTCTGGCTAACATGCACCACAATTCAAATTTTAAATAGTAATAACAATAGCTAACATTTACTGCACTAAGCATGTAACTATGGGCCAGGTAGATGTATATCATTTTATTTAGAACTCAACTTCTTCCTCTTCCTCCCCCTGCTTCTTTTCCTTTTGAGTTTTCATTTAAATGCTAGTTAGTTAACCTACAGAGTAATATTCATTCCAGTTGTACAATATGGTGCATCACCACTTACATGTAATACCTGGTGCTCATCCTAACAAGCACCCTCTTTAATCTCCATCACCTCTTTAACCGTCCCTCTGCCCACCTCCCCTGCAGCAACCCTCAGTTTGTTCCCTATAGTTAAGAGTCTCTTTCTTAGTATGCCTCTCTCTCTCTTTTCCCCTAGGTACATCTGTTTTGTTTCTTAAACTCCACATATGAGTGAAATCATATGGTATTTGTCTTTCTCTGACTTATTTTGCTTGGCATTATACTTCTGTAGCTCCATCTCTGTCCCTGCAAATGGCAAGAGTTCATTCTTTTTGACAGCTGAGCAATATTCCATTGCATATATATATATCACATCTTCTTTACCCATTCATCAGTCAATGGACATTTGGGCTCTCTCCATAGTTTGGCTATTGTAGATAAAGCTGCTTTAAACATGGAGGTGCATGCGTCCCTTTGAATCAGTGTTTTTGACTCCTTTAGGTAAATGCCTAGTAGTGTGATGGTTGGATAATACAGTAGGTCAATTTTTAACTCTGTGAGGAACCTCCATGCTGTTTTCCAGAGTGGTTGTACCAGTTTGCATTCCCACCAACAGTGTAAGAAGGTTCCAGATCTCTGCATCTTCACCAACATCTGTTGTTTCCTGTGTTGTTAATTTTAGCCATTCTGACAGGTATGAGGTGATATCTCATTGTAGTTTTGATTTGTATTTCCCTGAAGATGAGTGATGTTGAGCATCTTTTCATGTGTCTGTTAGACCTCTTCTTTTCATTCTCTTGACAAACCCATGAGGCAAGCACCATTCTATCTCAATTTTAAGGTTGAGGAAACTGAAGCTCAGGAATGCTCAAGGTCATCCCAATAGTAAGTGGCACAGCCAGGATTCAAAATTAATTTCTCTGATCCCAGAATCTGAGTAAATATATTACAGGGAATATACTAAACTGATTTCCTCGGATATTGTCATGGAAAAGTCCTTTATTGTATGTACAGACCAAAAGGAAGGCACAAAGAGGTTAACAGTTTCCTCAACATCACAGTCTCTACATGAGTAAGTGTGAACAGAGACCCAGAACTTGCACTGGAGTATTCCCAGGGTTCTAAATAAGCAAATTCTGCCCAGTTTTGTTTTCCTCATTCAGCACAATATCATGCAAGCATCACTTTAGGTAAGATTACAAATCAATGACCTTTGGGCTTGCAGGGCATGAGGGCAGCCTTCAGACTCTTGCCAACAAAGAACCGGGGGCCTCAGTCCCACAACCAACAAGGGAAGGAATTCTGCCAGCAACCTGAATGAGCTGGGAATGCCACTTGGTTGACACCTTGATTGCAGCATTGGCAGGCACTGAGCAGAGGACCTAGTTAAGCCACGACCACACTCCTGACTGACACAAACTGTGAGATGGTAAATGTATCTTATTTGTAGCAATGGAATTTGTAGTAATTTATTACACAGCAATAAAAATAACTGATAAACAATGAAACAGGGATGATGGCTCCCCCCCAAAAAAATGCATGCCTAATTTTTTTTTTTCCAGCTGAGAGCAATCACTTGGAGAAACCGGAAGCAGGCAAGAAAGCTATCAAAGCAGTTTTTAAGTGCTTCATTCAGGGGATCTAGTATGTGTGTGGCACTCAGCTTAGTGGAGGTGGGGCTTCCTAGAGGATTCACCGGTTCCCCAACCCTGCCCCCAGGGAGACAGAGATTCCAAACTAGGAATTGTGATACATAACTTTCTAGAAGATCAGGGTCCTTGGAAAGCTCTGGGGCTAGAACCTGAGCTATGGGAAGAAGGCAGGAGGAAGGCTGGGCAAGAGCATCAGGTAGGGGTAACTTCTGATTTAGATCTTCCAGAAGAGGATTGACAGCACTTTACAAAACAGTTTACTGTTACGCTGGGGAAATAAATAGGCCTAGTTCTACTTTTCCTTGGTAAGAAGAACAAGCAGATGTAGGGAAACTCTATGAAGCCTTCTTTGACTTCTGTTGATTCATATTTAATATATTCTAATGCCAGAAAGATCAAAAAGCTACAGAAGGTGTAGTAGACGTTGGCTACTGCTGGCGACCCACTCATTCCTCTTATTGGCTCTGTGTTTCCATCCTGCAGGACCTGTGACTTCTGAGGTTTGTCCCTGAGCATTGGAACTACCTCACCCATGCAGAGAGCTACGAGTGCCTGGGCCTACAGCCACTTCTACCCTAGTGCTCCCAGCCAGCATCCAATGACATGATGGACCAGTGAGCAAGTATGACAGCCCAGCTTCTTTTCCATGAAGCAGGACAAACCCTAGAATAGTTAATACTCCAAACCTCCCAAGAGAATCAGACATCACTTAAAACCACATCCTTTCTTGGTTTCTTCTCCATTCCCTAATCTGCTCCCCTTGCTGGGGATGTTCCTCCTGGGAGCATTTCCTTAATAAATCTCTTATACTCAAATCCTTAGCTCAGGGCCTGCCTTAAGGAGAACTCAAATTAAGAGAAAAGAGAAATAGAAACATCCCATGACTCTAGACATGTGGTGTTTGGCTGCATTTTGGAGCTCATTGATCTACATTGCACAGAGAATATATCTAGAACATTGTCTAAAGTGAGGTGAGTCACAACATCGTGTCTATCCCCCAAGGCCATGCACTTCTTCCTAAGTGCTCCATTATCTGATGCCCTCTCCTAAGGTCCAACACTTCTTTTCACCACCTTGCAACTGCTGCCAAGCTCACCCAAGCCACCATGGACAAAGATCCTGCAAATGATCTACCTGACCTGGACAGGGGACAATGCGGCCAAATGACACCCACCTTTAAAAGTGAAAAAAAAATTTAATAAGGCAAAAAATCAAGAATTTTAAGTGATCTCAAGAAAAAAACTATAACAAGAACAGTGACCTTAGCTCCTTCTAACCCAAAACTTGTGCCATGACAACATACATACTCTCTCAAATGGTTTATTATGGAGGAAAAATTCAGGTCTCTGGAAATTTCCCCTACTAAGTACACAAAGATGTTCTATTGGCCTCTGTGAAACACGTGAAATCAGGACAATGTTAACACTGTGAATATATAATAGTAAGATAACTCTTCTAAAAAGTGACACCCTTCCCTGTATCATATATCACTTTCATTTATGCTTAAAATCTACTTAAGAGAACTTTGCCATATGGCTTTTTAGAGTTGGAAACCAAGGAGAAAAAAATAAATGAATAACATATGTTCTTACTTGGATCCTTATCCAGCATGGTAAGGAATATCTAGAAGGTAAGTTTTACTCTTCTCACTTAAATTTGAAACAACATAGTTGTGTTGGGACTGAAAAGTAGGCCACCAGCAAAGGCTGGATCCCTTCATATGAAAATGAAGACTTTTAACCACACCTCCCCTCCCACCAAGTAGTTTTCACAATTTCACAGAGCTATTTTAAAATTGTCTTTAAGGAAAACAGAAATTAAAATTTCCCTAAAACAATCCTTTAAGGAAAGGCAACAAAGTATTTTAAATTTGAGTCAGCAATCTATTGCATGAACACTGTTTCATCCTCATATACTACTTTAAATATTTCATTTTGTTTAGTAAGACAAACAACTTCAGAAACATGAACAAGAGCACTGGGGAGAGTTAGAGGATAATAGTGACAGCCAAATAAAAGAGGAGTGAAGTTCAATGTGTCCGCAATGAAACAAAGCATAGCGTGCTCCCAGTGTGAGGAGTGGTGATGAGCACAGTTTATGGAACTGGGAAGTTGTAAGTTTTACCTCCAGTTATGGAGCTGAGTGACTTTGTGTGGGTTACCTCATCTCAGTGAGCCTCATTTTCTGGATCTGTAACACAGGGCTAATAATACTTTTCATGGGGTCAGGGTGGGGATTAAAGGTGATGTGTGTATGTAACAAGACAGAGAAATATTTATTGATCAGGATTCCAAGACATCCGAGGAAGGCAGACTGGTCTGATAAGTCTGTCTCCCTACTCCACCCTCATTTTCAAGAGGAATAGTTGAAGGGCTAGGTACTTCTCAAAGAAATGTCTACTATGAGGAGGGCCCAAAGTAAAGAATGAAGGCTGGGCATGGTTGGGGGGAGCATTAGAAACACTTTTTGAGGAAAACATAGGAAACTATTTCCATGGCTTAGAGTCGTCAAGGTTTCTTAAAGAGGTCACAGAAAACAATAGCCATAAATAAAAAATTAGATATTAGACTTCATCAAAAGTAAGAACTTCTGCTCATTAAAGGATACTCTTAAGAACATTAGTAGGCAAGCCATAGATTGAGAGAAACATATCCCACAAATGACTGATATCAGTGAAGCAATAAATGGCTCAGTAAACAACCCCCCAAAATGAGCAAAACATTTGGATGCTTTATAAAAGAAGATCTATACATGACCAACTAACCCACATACATGTAGTCAACATCACCAGTAATTAGAGAAATGTAAATTAAAACACAGGAACACACCACTCAACAACCACCAGAATAACCGAAAAGACTGGCAACTCCAAATGTTGACAATAATACAGACATTGGACCTCATACATATTGGGATGATATAAAATGACACAATCCTTTTGGAAAAAGTTTCGACAGTTTTCAAAATAAAACTAAACAGATGCCTGCCTTATGACCTAGCAATTTTACTTTATGGTATATACCAAAATGGAAACATTTATTTCTAAAAAGACTTGTACAAAAATTTTCATAGCACTTTTACTCATTATAGCTGAAAAACCTGGGCATAGTCCAGGAGAATGGAGAAATAAACCACAGAACAACAAATACTACTGAGAATAAAAGGCAAAAGAATTATTGATAAAGGCAACAATGTAGGTGAAGCTCAAAAACATGCCGCGACAAAGAAGCTCGACCACACACTCACTGTATATTAAGAACTGTGAAGGGTTGGAGACTTTACCCTATTAGAAAGCCAACCTGTTAGCCTGCCATTTTTTCATGGATGCTGGTAGGAGACATAGAGCTCCTGGGTCAGTGACAAATGACTATAGTACTCGCAGCTATAGCGACAGCCAGAGCATCAGCATTTTCCGGCATAGGTTCCCAAACCCCATTCCCTCAAGATGACATGAGGAACCAGGGGACAGTTGCACACACAGTGGGGACCCTGAACTTGGCAAAGCTGTATTCTTTATAGTGGGCAGTGAATATGACTGCTCTTTGCTCATGAGGAAATCATGGTTTTTGCATTCTGAAGCCACCTACTAAACAAATATCCTTGAAAAAGTCCAGGACAAAGGCCATCAATGCTTCTGATAGCAAGGTGTGCAGACATGTGGGTCATCTGTGAATAGAGCAGTATCCCAACACTGTTTAATTCCACTTACATGAAATCCTACAGGAGACAAGTCAGTTATGGCAGAAAACCTAAAACTGTTTTTCTCTGGTGGTGTGGAGGTGGGGTGGGTCACACAGGGAACTTTCTGGATAGTGGTTATGCTCTGGATCTTGATAGGGTTTTGGTCATACAGGTGTATATGTTTGTCAAAGCTCAGTGAAAGCACTCTTAAGATTTGTCTGTTTTACTGGAGGTAAATTTTATATTAAAAGAAAGAACTGCAAGCAAATACTGAACTTTAATTCATGATATACATGCCAAAGTGCTTGGAGGGGATACATACTACCTGCAATTTTCTCTGTAAGACACTGAAAGTAAGCTGGATGAACAGATCGATGCAGAGATGAGTAGATGGAAAGCCATGCATAAAGCAAGTACAGTACAATGTTAATGGTGAAACCCAGCTGGTGCTTTTACAGATGTTTGCTGTAAAATGCTTTCAACTGTACTGTTTGTTTGAAAACATTTGAAATTAAAATGCTGAAGAAAAAAAATGAAAGTCTAGTAAAAGAATAAATAGAAAGTATGGATAAACATGAGGAGATGGCCTTTCTAAATTAAACAACAAAGAAAAACCATAACAGGAAAACTGATAGAGAAGACTGCACTATTATTTCTTAAATTCACACATAAGCTAAATACCCTTCCTCCACCTACACACATATGTAGTCAAGTGGTGAAAACGAAGAGTTCTCACAAGTGGAAAAAGAAAAGATTAACACCAATGGAAAAATAATCAAGGGTCATGAACAGGCAACTCAGAAAAAAATGAAATGCAAAGTTAACAAAAAAAATGTGCAACATTATTAGTAACCAGAGATGCAAACTAAAACATCAATAAGAGACATTTTGTGTCTATTTGATTGGCAAAGAATTTTTAAATGATCATACCCTTTGTTAGTGTGGATATGAGGCTGATTAAGTGGCCAGCTTGACTCTCAATTCCTTCACTTAACAAGCTGAATGTCCCTGGGCTAGGCACCTAAACTTTCTATCTCCATGTCCTCATCTATAATATGGGAAAAATAATATTATCTATTGAGTTAGAATACTACATTTCAACAGTGTATCTGGACACAAGAATATGACAATAGTCCAAATGAAAGACCAACCCTAAACAAAACAAAACTCAGTATGTAGATTTTTGGGATGGTCAGAGCATGGAATCCACAGGATCCAAGTTATTAATTCAATCACTGTGAGAGGCACATTGTTCAATGATGAAAAAACACACCTCAACTATGTTTCAAATAAAGATATGACTACCTCGTTTTTGAGGAATTTAAATGTAAAATTATTGCATTAATATTTTTCGCAGAGGTAAAACATATACTTAAGATAGTAGAAGGTCATATATATCTCTAAGAAACCTTCACAAAGTCACATTTGAATTTTTTCCTTTTACAAACAAAGAATTTACAGAATAAAAATCATCAAAATTATTTCTGCAGAGGACTTTGCCATCATTGTGGCAAGTTAAACAATACAATAAAATAGAAGGAAAAGACACTTTTAAAGTTTTGGTTTCTTCAATGTTAACAACATCTCAGACCTGGAGCAACTATGGGACCATTCCCAGAATCACCTCCTCTCCTGTCACCACAGAGACTCTGGGCATTCTCAGTGCCCAGGTCTGGGAGACCACTTCTGCCTACCTGTCTCAGGGCTGGATACAGACCTGCCTGGGGAACCCAAGCAGTAGCTCCCAGTTAGAAGCATAGACATCTCTCTTCCCCAACAAATGTCTGGGCTGCATTCAACTACACTTTCTATTTTTTCTACACCTTAGTGACCTAGTTTTCTGTCACTTGATTTTTAAAACTAGTCCACTCCAGTTTAAAAATGTCATCCTAATACCTCCAGCCCCCTCCCTCATTAGAGATTGGACTACACAGGCCTTCAGGTAGAGGCTAGGGGAACATACCTGCCTTGGAGAGTCCTCCTCTCCCACCCACCAACACTGATACCCACATGAACAAGAACAGAGACCAGAGCCAATTCCTGCCATCAACCAGTCACCTCTCTGTGAAGTTTTTTTGTTTTTGTTTTTGTTTTTTGCTGTTTTTTTTTTTTTTAAGAGAGGTGGGGCTTGATCTCACAAACCTGAGATCATGACTTGAGCCAAACGTCAAGAACATCAAGAGTTGGCTGTTAAAAAAAAAAAAAAAAAAAAGAGTTGGCTGTTCAACTGACTGAGCCACCCAGGCACCCCCTCTCTGTGAAATTTTTACCTGGTCTGTTCACCTCCTATCCCAACCCCAGCTGGAGCTGGGTTTGGATGTGGGTGATTTCCTCAGGGAGAGGGTATTTTCATTTTCCCTTTAGGCCGTTCCATTCGAGAGGCACCATGTCTCCCTATAGCTCCTTCTTTCCATTATTTCTGGTACTCCTGCGGGAGCCATAGGAATCACAGCATCTCTCTTCCACAGCTTCCAGAGCCTTGGAGAGCTTCAGGGATGGGGGGTGTTTGGCCCTGTCTTCTTACTATACCCCACACCGCTGTGTGGCCAGGCTGTTCTGCGTGCCTCTCTAGAGCAGCCGTGGGCCCCCAGGCTCATGCTCACCCCCCCCCCCCCCCCCCCCCCCCCCCCCCCAGCCCTCCTGGTCCTCCAGTGGCACCTGGACAATTCTTCCCAGCCTCTCTCCTGTGGAGACACTAAGATGGGTCTGTGGGTTGAGTATAAAACCACATGGAAAAGAGAACATTTGCTCTGTCCTCTCTCATGGGGGGGCTCTTCAGGTTTAGAGGGTTTGTGGGCAGATTCTGCAGCTCCTTAGTTAGCCATAAGGGAGAGGGTTCGAGGAGGAGGAGATGTCCAGCCCTGGTGGTGGGTGGCTCATGGGATACTGAACAAATTTCAGTGTGAGCTTTAGGACTCAACTGTAAATCAGGACAATGTGAAAATTCCCACTTGATATTACATGTGCATGTATATTTCTTCTCTGTTTATTTAAATTCCAGTTAGGTAACATACAGTGTAACATTAGTTTCAGGGATACAGTTTAGTGATTCAACACTTACACACATCACCATGGCTTATCACGAGTGCCCTCCTTAATCCCCATTGCCTATTTACCCAATCCCCCACCCTTCTTCCCTCTGGTCACCATCAGTTTTCTAGAGTCGAGAGTCTACTTCTTCGTTAGCCTTTCTCTCTCTCTCTCTCTCTTCTTTCCCTTGTGCTCATCTCTTTTGATTCTTAAATTCCACATATGAGTGAAACTATATGGTATTTATCTTTCTCTGGACCAGTTTCTTACACTACACATGTGCATGTGTATTTCTCCCAAAAATGTGGATTAAAGAGTATAAAGGAATCAGTATATATTATCTATGTAAGAAGAAGCAGATTTTCAAAATGCTATAAAAGAGGTGGGCTAGTTCTATCTTTATTGCCTGTGAGGGTAAGCAATATTATTATTAACTCTGAACAAAGATTAAAAAGTTAGACAGACCTTTAGGTCGCCAGGGTGTCTCCGGTGGCATTCATTACTGGATTTGCCCTACCCTGCTGATTAGAAAGTCAGCGTTGCATGGGAAATCAAGTAAAGGCATGTATGGCCTTAGAGAAAGGTTAGGGCCTTCACTTGACCTGACCACAAGAGATTTATACCCAAATTGATTTTGGCAACTAAGGAGATTTGACGAAGAGAGCAGAAAATGCCCTTTAGTTAGAAACAAACAATTATAGGAATATTTCACTTGGGACATTATTGGGAAATGGGTGATTTTTCTCAAATACTACTTTTTTTAAATTTAATTTTATTTTTTCAGTGTTCTAAGATTCATTGTTTATGCACCACACCCAGTGCTCCTTGCTTAAGTACTACTTTTTTCAGTACTGAAGCTCATTTGGTTTAAAAAAAATTTTTTTAAGTAAATTCTACCCCCAACTTGGACTCAGACTCATGACTTCAAGATCAAGAGACACATGTTCTACTGACTGAACCAGCCAGGTGCCTCTGATTTTTTCTTTTACTTTGACTATATCTGTCCAAAGCATTCATACTTCTTTATGTTCCTAAACACAGTACACTGATCACACTCTCCTTAACTATTCAAGGTCGGGTTACAAATCCAAGTTGGTGTTCTAGGATATAATACAGTAACACACTCAAAAGTCAATGATGTGAGCTCGCTCTCTACCCCATATGCTGAACAATCCCCCAATTCACTGCTTTTTAAATTATTTGTTTGTTAAAGACTCTTCTGAAATTTTCCTTACGATCACTTTTCCCTGCTGCATACAGTCTATTAAAAGTTCTTATAATCTGATGCTCCTGGCCTTTGGGTTTGAAAACTAGATAACCACATTCATTTGAACTGCATGAAAATCCAGAGTGAATTAGTCTCAAGAATGGTTCTGAGCAGCTCTCCAAGAAACAAAGCACATTATCTTCACTGCATGTAACATCAAGGTTTGCTGCTCAGGAACCATTTGTGATTAGTTCTTTGTTCTTGGCTATGCTCAGATGGGTGAGGTTACCTGGTAGCTTATTTGAGTTTCAAATAAGTAATGTTGAACCATCATTTCTAAATTGGGCATTATCAGGAGGCATTAATTCTCATATCACTGGGTCATTATTTCAATTTAAAAAATCTATCAAGAAGTGAAAATAGTCACTGCATTTTTGAAAATGTTTTAATGTTACCAAGGAGTCAGTTACTTACTAACCTGGCCCATATCTTGAAATTAATTCCTAAAGCTATTTTTACTATGCAGGCTGTCCCTGGAGCCACACTTTAAAGGATGCTATTTCCAGCATGAGCTCAGTTGTTCAGGTCAGTATCCTGGGGTTTTCAGTTCAAAAAATCAAATTAGTACAGCTGGGCCGATTACCAAAAGCCATTAGGAGACTCCAGTTGCCTTTTTAACTGCTCCCTACTCTCCTGCACTCTTCCTGCCTCAGAACCAGGGACGTTCAGCATGTGAGCCTTTTTTCTGAATTGCTTTTGGCACAGGCTGCAGGCAGGCAAGCATGTAGTCAGAAGCTCATCCAGAATCAAAGTTCCACGACAATGCTGATCTTGGCTCCGAAAGTCAAAAGGAGAGATCCATCTTGGCAGGAGTCCTTCTTCCCTGACCCATGTCAAGGATATTCACTTATTCTTCAAGGCTTTTGATAACCTCATATCAGTGTTAAAATGTAGGTCCCAAGATAATAATCATAAAAAAATGATCACTAAGGTCTTTATCAATTGTATTTTCAGATTTATTAAGAATTGTTCTCTGTCTAGCTTTGTTATGGATTGAATTATGCCCTCTCCAAAATTCGTATGTTGAAGTCCTAACCCCCAATAGCACAGAATGTGACTATTTAAAGGTAGGGTCTTCAAAAGGGAAATGAAGTTAAAATGAGGTTATTACGGTAGGCCTTAATCCAATATGACTGGTGTTATTATAAGAAGAGATGAGGAAAGACAGATACAGAAGGAGGACTGTGTGAAGATACAAGGAGAAGACATCCATTTACAAGTCAAGGATGGAGACCTTAGAAGTAACCAGCTCTGTTTATATGTCAGTCTTGGGCTTTCAGCCTTCAGAACTTTGAGAAAGTAAATTTCTGTTGGTTAAGCCACCGAGTATTTGTTAGGGCAGTCCTAACAAACTAATTCAAGGTTTCAGTGGCTAAAACTCTACATCATAAACAAAAGAGGTACAAGAAAGTTCGTAACCATGTGTGGCAGCAACGGTACCAAGGACAGTATTTATATATTTTTAGGTTTAATTGACATAACATTATATCACTTCAGGTGTACAACATAATGATTTTATATTTGTGTGTGTGTGTATGCACATATGTATTTGAGTAAATACAGTGAAATGATTACCACAATAAGTCTAGTTATCATCTATCACCACACAGCTACAAAAATATTGTGTTTCTGTGATGAGAACCTGTTTTTTTACCCACGTTGTAGCATATAACAGTATTTCATTCCTTTTTCATAGCTGAATATTTCCTTGTGTAGATCGATTACATTTTTATTATCCATGAGTTGATGAAGATTTGCATTGTTTTTGTTTATTTGTTTTACTGTTAGGAACAGTGCTGCTACAAGTTATATGATTTTTGTGTGTGTGTGAATATACCTTTTCATTTCTCTTAGGTATAGATCTAGGAATGGAGTTGTTAGGTCATAAGGCAACTATGCTTTAAGTTTTGAGGCTGTTTTCTGGGCTTCCAGGCTGTTTATGAAATCATGTGACATCTTTACCAGTAGTATATGAGGATTCCAATTTATCCACATCCCCATCAAACTTGTTACAGTCCATCCTTTTTAAAAATTTTAGTTGGTTAACATTAGTGTAATATTGGTTTCTGAAGTAGAAGTCAATGATTGACCACATATATATAACACCCAGGGCTCATCTGCGTTGAGACATTTTAAGATCTACTTTGTTAGCAATTTTCAAATATGCAATACAGTATTATTAACTATAATCAGCTACTGTATATTATATCCCCAGGACTTATTTATTTTATAGCTGGAAGTTTATGCTTTTTGACTACCGTCACTCATTTCATCCACCTCCCCAATCCCCACCTCTGGCAACCACCATCTGTTCTCTGTATCTATGAGTTTGGTTTCGGGTTTTTTGTGTATTTGGGAGTTTTTTAGATTCTACATACAAGTGAAATCATATGGTATTTGTCTTTCTCTGTCTGACTTATTTCATTTAGCATAATGCCCTCAAGGTCCATCCATGTTGTCACAAATGGCAGGATTTCATTTTTCTTGTGGCTGAATAACATTACAGGGTGTGTGTGTGTGTGTGTGTGTGTAATCTTCTTATTTATTCATACTTCCACATTTAGATTGTTTTCATATTTTGGCTTTTGTAAATAATGCTGCAATGAACATGGGGGTCCAGATATCTCTTTGAATGTTTTTGGCTTTTTCTCAATAAATACCCAGAAGTAGAATTGCTGGATCATAATGGAGTTCTATTTTTAACTTTTTGAGGAACCTCCATACTGTTTTCCATAGTAACTGCACCAATTTACATTTTCACCAATAGTACTCAAGATTCCCTTTTCTCTGCACACTCAGCAACACTTGTTATATCTTGTCTCTTTTTAATAATAGCCATTCTAACAGGTGTGAGTTGATATCTCATTGTGGTTTTCATTTGCATTTCCCTGACGATTAGTGATGTTGAGCATTTTTTTTTCATTTATTTATTGGCCATCTGTATGTCTTCTTTGGAAAAATGTCTATTCTGTTCTGACCACTTTTTAATTGGATTATTTTTATTGTTTTTTTGTTATTATAACTGGCCCTTTTTAGTTATCAGTTATATGCAGAAGTTGGAGCCACCCATGGCCTATTCCCACAAAATACTCTTTGAACAAGAACATCTGTTCTTTATTCCAGTCCCAACATGAAACATCTTCCTTATTCTGAACATTTTTCCCGTTTTCTAGAGCCCAATGAACTCTTCTGAAATCCAGGTTCCATGTCCTTCACTCCTCCTTTAGGGTCTGTGTGTCAGCTAAGCTAACCCTCTCCCTACCCACTCTCAGCTAACTAGCCGCTCTCTCCCACCATTGCCTCAGATCCCCCTCTTCTCCAGCCAAAAGAGGAGACTGTCCTGTAAGACACACACAGGGGCAGGTGCTGCCCTTCAGTACCCTGTGTGTTATCTCCTTTCCTAGCCTTCACTCAGTCACCAGGAGTTAATCAGCTATTAGTACTAGAGTCCTTCTTTACTTGCAAAGAGAAAAAAATTCATCGACATGCTAAAATGTAATTTCTGAAGAACACAAACAAGAGAACACTCATTTGAGAAAAAAAAAATTTCCAGCAATATATTTAGACTGAAGCAGCTGTGCATTCAGATTAAAATCATAGAGACAGAGATTAGTCGTCATACCACAAGTCTGTGGAATATCCACATGAACCTGCTCCTACATAGGGGTGGTTCTCAAGTCCAGGGGAGTTTCCTGAAGAATGTTTAAAACATTCTGATAGATCTCATTAACAGAGATCCTGGGTAAAATGGGCCTATTGATTGGGAATTCAAAAATACATCAGGAATTTGAAAGAGAGGTTATTAATGAAAGAGAGAGACAGAGAGAAAAACTGAGAGACAGAGATATGAAAGACTTTTGAAGGGGGGGAAGAGGCATTCACTTATTTTTTTGTTCCTAACTACTATGCAGGACTCAATGTTTCCTTTGCAAGCAAAATTTGGAATAAATTAGGTTTGATTACAGCTAAGAGCATCATATTAAGACCTTAGAAAAACAACTCAAATTGTTGCCATGCAGAATGGATGTTATCTTTAACTGTGGCATCACCCTGAGACAGCTTTATAAATTACAGGGTACATTGGGTTATTTTGATGAGATTATGGGTTTCTTATATTGCTTACTCAGACAAGGATAATAACAGAATACAACCATGTATGCTTATAGTTTCTATTGAAAAAGCCCGTAAAGATGACCAGGATAAAGTTATTGATGATTGCCATCTCCGAGGTGTGTTTTCTTTAAAATGAGGTTAGAACCACTCCATAAGCTGAGCAAACATATTTAGTTGTGAAGGTGAAGAAGATCCCATCTAGTGGTAACCAATGGTCTGCTATGTACCTGCAATCTTGTTATCCTTGTTCTTCCTCCTGGGTAATTGTCATTCATTGATCTTGTTGAGGTCCTCAAGTAACAAATGCTTGAAAATTCAAGCAGGATGATGAGTTATGACAAAGGATTCTTCACTATTTACCATTATAAGTTAATTAAATTTTATTCATTTTTTAATCTAAGAGACAACCAGAAAAATCAGTGACAATATGATGTTTAGTACCAGGGAAAGTAACCAAACATAACCAAACCAAACATTATCCTGAGATAATACCAACATTACTATACACATTATTTGTTAGTCAACTGCAATAAAGAATATCCTCATAAAGATAGTAAGTGAAAACACAGTGTAAGATAACTATTGTTTTTCTGTGTCTCCTCTTTCTTCATCTGAATATCTTCTAAGTGTTTCAAATTCACCATGCTTCAAGATGAACTAATTTCCTCTCTAAATTCTTCACACTTCCACATTCTTGATGCCAATTAACAACATCATCCTCCAATCAAATTAGAAGCCTCCATATCATGATCATCTGCTTGTTGTCACTTTCTCTCTCTTTCTCTTTCATCCCCCAATTCACTTCCCCATCCAGCCAGTTCTACTTTCTGATTTTTTTCTGGAGTCCATCACATCACTCTTTAGGCCAGCGCCACTAGCTTATTTCAGGTCTCGATCGCTACTGTCCTGGAGAACTGCAAATGTCTTTTAATGGAATGCTAAACCACCTTAAAACATTTAGGAATATAATAACAACAACAAAACTCCCTGTGCCTGGTCTCACTTCCCTGCCCCCATCCCCTACAATATTTCCATAACATTTCCAGAGGTATCTTTTTGAAAATAAAAGTTGTATATATTATTTCATCACGTAAGACTTTTCAGTGCTTTAGAGGGATGTCTCACATTTCTTCGCATTCTAACTGCTCATCCCTGCCCACACTGGGTGATTTCATTTACTTCCCAAACAAGCCAAGTTCCCCTCCACTCATAGATCTTTGTCTACTCCCTCTTCTAGAGTACCCTTTAGACCTCCCTCTCTATAGTCCTAAACTTCCTTTCTCCCTCACCTTTTAAGTTTGATTTCAAATCAAATGTTAAAACCTGGCCAAGCCAGCGTCTTTTGGAATGAGTCAGTTGCTCTTTCCTGCCATCAGCCCCAACACTGTACAAACCCTCAATGTAAGTTGGTCCTTGGGTAATAACTATTGAGCACTGACTATGCTAGATGCTAGGGCCACAACAGCAAATAAGAAAGGTAAGGACTCTAATTCTCATGTAACTAATATTCTAGTGGGGAAAGGCAGATCATAAATAAACAAAAAGAGTTGTATCAAGAGTGATGTAGAGATAGAAATCCAACCAGGACAGATTGAGGAGAGAATAGGAAATGAGAAAGTGAAGTCAACTTAGCACATTTTGGGGATTTTTATTTGTTTTCATGTCTTCCTTGTCCTCTAGACAGTGACCCACAAAAGAGCAGTGACATCTTATTTATTGATGTAAATAAGGGCACAGCACAAAGTCTGGCTTATAGTAAGCAATCAATAAATGCTGGATTTAAAAAGAAGAACAAAAGAAGAAAGCAAAGAAGGAGAATAAAGAGATGAAACCTCATATTCAGTTTCTGCCACAACAGCTTTTGGGTAGCATACCGTACAGAAAGCAAAAAGACTAAATGTAAAAGGTAGCCGATCATATACTTTAAATATGTTGGAATAATACCTGACTTTTTTTACTTGTTGAAGGTCAAAGAGAACTGCAGTCCACAGCCAGGTTGGGAGTTCAAGGATAGTAAAGGATCTTACGATTGTCATAGAGTCAGATCCAGAACTGGTATGGGGCACATGCTATTGACAAGCTATAATACTGGAATATCAATAATCAACAAAGAAGCAGGAGCTGATGTTGGCTATGTAAAAGTAGTATCAATTGTAGGCATTTGTGAGAATTTTTAAATTTCCCTGAGACAGACACAGAAACACAAATCCTATGTGATCTCACTTATATGTAGAATCTAAAATAGTTGAACTATAGAGGCACAGAGTAAAATCACAGTTTCCAGGGATTGGGGGGTAGGAGAAGTGGGCAGATATTGGTCAAAATGTATAAAATTTCATTTATGCAAGATGAGTAAGTTCTGGGGATCTAACATACAGCAGGGATGTTGCTAAGAGAGGTGATTCTAAATGTTCTCATCACACACAAAATGTAACTATGTGAGGCAATGGATGTGTTAATGAACCTTATTGTGATAATTATTTTGCAATATATACATGTATCAAATCACCATGTGTATACCTTATACATTTACAGTATTACATGTCAATTATATCTCAATAAAGCTGGAAAAAAAATTTTTTAAATTCAAATAAAAAGAAGATGGTTGGAAAGAAGGATATTCTATAGTGAAAAAGTTTAGATTTTGTCCACTTCCTTACCAATTTCCAGAAAAGGTACAACTGGAATTCTCCATATTGTGTCCAATAGGTTTTCTTATTGCCAATGAAAGCCCCTAAGACAAGAAAGTTCCAACATGGAAGGATTCCTAAGGAGAAGCTCATATAGAATAAATCCATTTATTTTCACTAAGAAACTGCCATCTAGCCATTTAGACTCAACATCAAATTGTAGATTTGTGCTACATATGGATGGTAGAACCACTTTAAAATTCTCATATATTAATTGCTTGTATTTGGTTGCTTACTGATTTTTAACTTATAACCACTTTGCCTTCCAAAAAAGATTTCAAGACAGCTTCTCACTTATGTTTAGAAAATAGGGTCTGTCTGTCAATAATCCATTTTGGTTTTCCACTTACTCTGACCAATTTCCCTGCTCTGAGGTGCTCAATTACATTCACTTCCTATTTAAGACATTCTCTGGACTCTGCCTGTACAGAAGGATCACAGTTTCTCTTTGTTCATACCTGAACACCTGCAAGGAGACACAATCTAACTGTAAAACCTTCACTTACAACCCGAAAGGCTGACTTAGCCGCCTGTTGTAGACAGCAGTCGCTTTTTCCACATTATCTATGTGCATATATCCACCTCCAGGTGGAGCCAGTGTTCTAGGAAGTCTTGGGAAACGCAGATAGGTCACTGAGATAAATGCTTCGAGGAAGACCCATCGCCTATGCACACACACTTTTTGGTAACTACCTATTGGAGTACTCCAAACATGACAAAAATAAGAAAATACTGTATCTCCCCTTATGCCAAAGGCTATTTTATTAATTTAAATTTTTTTTAACAATCAGTGTGGGAACTAGTTTTTCCCCCCTAAAGATTTTATTTATTTATTTATTTAAGAGAGAGAGTGAGCGACAGAGAGCACAAGTGAGGGAGAGGCAGAGGGAGATAGAAAAGCTTAGACCAATGCGGAGCTCAATCCCAGGACTCAAGCCAAAGGTGAGGCAGATGCTCAGAAGACTGAGCCACCCAGGTGCCCTGCCGGTTTTTATTCTTAAAGAGCAGATTAGTCAGAGAGAAAATAATAAAGGGAGGAAGTTCCACAGTGCTTTTTTTTTAAAAATTCAATTCTATTTAAAAATACATATACTTCTCTGCAAAGAGCTGAAGTTACCCAATGAGTTGGGCATTTAGACCAGATTTACGTAAGGGAAGTGTTTTTCAACAATACAGTATTGTTTGTTCCGAAACATTCTTTTCTCAATGTAAGAAGGCTCTATGCCTGATCTGGAGAGTTGGTTAGGATCCCAATCAGGATCTGAGCATCAACCAGGTAAAAGTCTTTTCCCAAGATCTTTAAATCTGATGTATTTATAATACTTTGACCCAGAGTTAAACTTCAGAAATAAAAGAATTTCATCCAGAGCAATTGCTTCATTTTTAAAAACTTTTTTAAAATTGTAGACTGTAACATAGATTTAGAAAAGCACAACAAACTAAGGATGCAAAACTCAATAATATAATACAAAGTAAATACCATATAATCACTTCCCAGGTCAAGAAATAGAACACCAGGGATACCAGAGCAGCCTCCTCACATCCTGTCCTAAGGCTTATGTTCTCCCTCCAGAGAGAACCACATTCTTGGTTTTCTGCATAGTTTGGCTGCCTTGGTGTCCATCTCTAAATTCTATTGTTTAGCTTTGCCTCATTGTCCTTTGAACTTTATAAAAATGGGATAATATAACGTTTTTGTGTTCCTTGCTTCTTTGATTCTGTGTAATGTTTGTGAGATTCATACATTTCATAAATCTGTAGTGTATTCATTTTCATCACAGTAGTCCATTATATGAATTTACCAAAGCAATTATCCATTTTAGTGTTAATAACATTTATTTTTTTTCTCATTTGGAACTATTAAGAATAATGTTGGGAGTTTGATAAGAACTGCATAGAATCTATCAATCATTTTGGGAAAAGTTGACATCTTTATGCTAGGAGTTTTCCAATCTATAAACATAGTATATCTTTTTATTTATTAAAGTCTCATTTAATTTCTATATTTCACTCAACCATATTTTATAGTTTTCTATAGAAAAGTTTTGCATATCATTTGATACATTTATTCTTAGATATTTAATTTTTTAAACTATTGTGTGTGGGTTTTTAAATTTTCTGGTAATTGCTAACATAGAATTGCAATTACCTAATTGTATATTTGTAATATGGTGACAGTGATAAACCCTCATGTTAATTTATCATGTGGAAATCATAATAAAGATTTTATTTCTTCCTTTTCAATCTATATATCTTTATTGCTTGCTTTTTCTTTTCTCATTGCACTGACCAGGACCTCCAGTAAGAAGCAGGATAGAAGTGGTAATAGAGACATCCTTTCGGGTTCTCAATTATCAGGGTGGAGAGACACCTTTAAACATTTTATTATTTCATGATATCTGTTTGTAGGTTCTTTATGTACAATATTTAACAGATTATAAAACTTTATTTTCCTATTTTGATAAGTAGGGGTTTTGTTTGTTTGTTTTGTTTTTAAACCATGAATGGAGGGGCACCTGGGTGGCTCAGTTAGTTAAGCGTCTGCCTTCAGCTCAGGTCATCCCAGGGTCCTGGAATCAAGCCCCACATTAGACTCTCTGCTCAACAGGGAGTCTGCTTCTACCTCTCCCTCTGCGTGCTGTTCCCCCTGCTTGTGCTCTTTCTAATAAATTTTTTAAAATCTTTAAAAATTTTTTTAAAAATAAAATCATGAGTAGATGTTGAATTTTATTAAATAAACTAAATTGTTAGTCAAAAGACTTCTCTAAGTACTTCTGTACTTGCAAAAAATAAAAGACCTTAACAATTTTATTGGTGAGCTTTGCCAAACCTTCAAAATTGGCTCAGCTAACCATCTGGCTCCTAATTTCCATTCAGGTCATGATCTCAGGGTCATGAAATCATGCCTGGCATGGGCTCTGTACTGAGTGTGGAGCCTGCTTAGGATTCTCTCTCCCTCTCCTTTTGCCCCACCCCCTCAGGTGCAAGTGTAGGAACTCTTTCTCTCCCTCTCAAATAAATAAATAAATAAATAAAAGGATCCTTTAGTTCCTGGGATCAAGCCCCAACCACTTAGTTCTGTGCTCAGTGGGGAGTCTACTTGAGAAATTCTCTCCCTCTTCCTTTGACCCTCCCCCTGCTAATGATCTCTCTCTCTCTTTCAGATAAATAAATGAATCTCTAAAATAGGTAATATGTGTCTTATACAAGTTGTTTAGGAAACTAGAATAAAGGGGAAGATACCTACATATTTTATGAGACTTGTGCAAGTAATCAAGAATAACTTTTTTTTTAAATATCCCGTCATTCTCTCCTATTGATCTGAGCCGAAGGCAGATGCTTACCCAACTGAGCCACCCAGGTGCCCCAATCAAGGATAACTTTTGTAAACTAATCAAGAATGTGAGAAAAGTATATCCCAATAGCACTTTTCTTTACTTTTTCCAGCTTTATTGAAGTATAATTGATGAATCAAAACTGTATATATTTAAAGTGTACAACCTGATATTTTGATAAATGTATATATTGTGAAATGATCACTAAAATCAAGCTAATTAACATATCCATCACTTCACACAATTACCTTGTGTTGTGTGGTGAGAACATTGTAGACACCTTCTTAGCAGCTTTCAGTATACAGTATGGTATTGTTAACTATACTGCTGTTGAATTAAGTTTTATTAGTATATTAGGGATATTGAACTACAGTTTTCTTTTCTTGTGATGTCTTTGTCTGACTTTGGTATCAAGATGAGGCTGGCCTCATGAAATAAGTTTGAAAGTGTTCTTTCTTATATTTTTTGAAAGAATCTTAAGAATTTGTATTATTCTTTAAATGTTTGGTAGAATTCACCCATGAAGCCATCTGGTCCTGGGCTTTCATTGTTGATAGGTTTTTGATTACTGGTTTATCTCTTTGTTCATTATTAGTCTATTCAGACTTTCTATTTCTTCTTGATTCCACATGTTAAGTTGTGTGTTCCTAGGAATTTATGCATTTCTTCTAGGTTATCCAAATTGTTGATACATAATTTGTTTGCATATAATAGTCCACAATAGTCTCGTATATATATATATATATTTTTTTTTTTACTTTTAAGGCATTCATTGTAATGTCTCTTCTTTCAGTTCTGGTTTTATTTATTTGAGTCTTCTCAATTTTTTTCTTCGTCTGGTGAAGAATTTGTTGATTTTGTTTATCTTTGTAAAAAATCCAACTCTTTGTTTTCTTTTCTTTTTTCTTAAGGTGGGGAGGGACAGAGGGAAAGGGAGAGAAGAATCTCAAGCAGACTCCATGCCCAGCATGGAACCTGAAACAGGGTTCCACCCCACAATTCTGATATCATGACCTGAGCCCAAATCAAGAGTTGGGCACTTAACTGACTGAGCCACCCAGGCACGCTAAATTTTGATTCAGTTTACTTCTGCTCTAATTTTTATTATTTCCCTCCTTCTGCTAACTTTGGGCTTAGTTTGTTTTATTTTTCTCATTCCTTGAGGTGTAAAATAGATTTCAGATCTTTTCTATTTTTTAAAGATATTTCTTATTTTTTAATATAGACATTTATTGCTATAAACTTCCCTCTTTTGCTGCATCCCATAAGTTTTGGTATGACCTATTTTTGTTTCCATTTGTTTTGAAAAAGTTTTTAAATTCCTTTTTGATTTCCTCTTTCATTCAATGGTGGTTCAAGAGTGTGCTGTTTAATTCCTACATATTTGTGAATTTTCCCATTTTCTCACTGCTATTGATTTCTAGTTTGATTCCATTGTTGTCAGAAAAGATACTTAAAATTGTTTCTGTCTTATTAAATTTGTTAACATTTGTTTTGTGAACTAATATGTGGTCTATCTCAGAGAATGTCTCATGTACACTTAAGAAGAATGTGTACTCTCCTGTTGGGTTCAAAGTTATGTATATGTCTGTTAGGCCCATTTATTCTATAGAGTAGTTCAGATCTGATGTTTCTTCATTGATTTTCTGTGTGGATGGTCTAGCCATTATTAAAAGTGAGGTACTGAACTGAAGTCTCCTACCATTATTGTACTGTTATCTATTTCTTCATTTAGATCTTTCAATTATTTATTTTATGTATTTAGGTATTCTGATATTTGGTATGTATCTATTTGTAATTCTCGTATCTCCCTGTTGAATTGACTCTTTTATCATTATATAATGATTTTTTTTTTCACTTAAAGTCTATTTTGTCTGATGTAAGTATAGCAACCCTTGATTTCTTCTGGTTATCATTTTCATGGAGTATCTTTTTCTATCCCTTCACTTTCAGTCTGTGGGTGTGAAAATTTAAAATAAATTTAAAATAAGTCATTTATAGGCAATATATTACTGAACCTTGTTTACTTATCCGTTCAGCCATTTTATGCCTTTTGATTGGGGAATTTAACCCATTTACATGTAAAGTAATTATTGATAGGTGAAGACTTACCTATTGCCACTTTATTGTTTTCTGTTTTGCAGGTATTTTGTTCCTCCCTTCCTCCCTAGCTATCTTCTTTTCTCATTTGATGATTTCCTGTAGTGATTTGCTTTGGTTCTTTCCTCTTTATCTCACCCAATTATCACTTTTTTTTTCCCCCCCAAATTATTATTTTAAAACATGCATGCAAGAGTTTTAAATTTATCTAGAAATTTTAATCAAAGAATTTAATATATACTTATTATATGTAATAACAATGATCTCAATAGACACAAAATTATTCATTAAAATTAACTGCTCATTTGTAATAATTTTTGAAAATTCTTAGGCAACAAGAAACAAAGGGAACTTCCTTAACTCTATAAGGGTATATATGGAAAACTAGCAATTACCAGCTTAATCATGAAACTTTCAAAATATTTCCATTAAAGTCAGGAATGAAGGATGGTGTCTATCACTCTTACTCTTTAAAACTATAGTGTTAGTCCCATTTAAAGAAATCAAATGAGGAAAATTAATGAGAAGAAGAATTGGAAAGGAAGAAACAAAATGTCCTTATTTGTGACTATCATAGAATATCCCAAAGAATCTACAAAAAATTAAAATTAATGAGAATTCAGCAAAATTTCTGGCTACAAGGTTAAAGTATAAAACTCAACACCAGTCTGACACAATATAAATATAGAGCAATTTCATAACCCTCTAAAATTTTTTGTGCCCATTTTGTAGTAAACCCCACCTCTGACCCTCAGCTCCTGGAAACCACTGATTTGCTTTCTGTCCCTATAATTTTTTATCTTTTTCAAAAGTCATAAAAATGAACTTATACAGTATTTAGCCATTTGAATCTTCTTCTTTCATTTAGCATAAAGCGTATGAAACTCATGCACGTTGTTGCATGAGTTAGTAGTTCATTTATTTTTATTGCTAAGTAGAGTTTCACTGTAAAATGTACTATCATTTGTTTTTCCATTTACCAGTTAAAGGACATGGGATGTTTCCAGTTTTCTCCAATTCTGAATAAAGCTGCCATAAACATTCATGTACAAAATTTGGAGTGAACATAAGTATTCACATTTCTTAGGTAAATTCAGAGAGGTGAGACAGCTGACAAACTATTTTCAAACTGCATCATTTTGCATTCTTATCAGCAACATATGAGAATTCCAGTTGCTCCACATCCTCATCAACAATTGGTATTATTATGTGTGGGTGTATTTTTTCTTATTTTAGCTATTGTAAATAGGTATATCGTGGCATCTCAATGTCATTTTAATTTATATTTCCATAATGGCAAGTGATGTTGGTTTGTAAATTTTCTTTTAATGTCAGAATAATGCCAGTTTAACAGAATGAATTGGAAAGTATTCCTTCCTCTTTTATTTTCTGTAAAAAAGTGTGTAGAACCGGTATTTATTCCTTAAATAATAGGTAGAATTCACCAAGAAAGCCATCTGGGCCTAGAAAGTTTTCAACTATGAATTCAATTCCTTTAATAAATATATATAAAACAATTCACATTTTCTATTTCTTCCTCTGTGAGCTCTGATGGTTTAGGTCTTTCCAAGGAATTTGTCCATTTCTTGAATCGAGTTTATGGACATAAACAAGTTTGTGATATTCTCTTATTATTTGTTTAATGTCTTGAGGATCTAGAACAATGTTTCTTTTTCTGTTGCTGATATTGAAAACCTGTGTCTTCTTTTTTCTTGGTCAATCTGGCCAGAGTTTTATCAGTTTTATTGATGTTTTCAGAGAACCAATCTTGGGTTTCACTGATTTCCTCTACTGTTTTACTGTTTTCAATTTCATTTCTTATTTTTATTATTGTCTTTTAATATTTGCTTTGGATTTAATTTGCTCTCTGTTTTTTTGTTTTTGTTTTTTTTAGGTTTCTTAAGGTGGAAATTTAGAACATTGATTTGAGACCTTTAATATTTTCTAATACAAGTAATAACATAAATTCCCCTCTAAGTGTGGCTATAGATTCATCCATGAGTTTTAAAAAGACTTTATCTATTTGAGAGAGAAAACACATGCACATGTGAGAGAAACAGAGAGAGCATGAATGGGGGGTAGGGACAGAGGGAGAACCAGACTCCCTGATGAGCAAGGAGGCCCACATGGGGCTCTGATCCAATCCCAGGACCCTGGGATCATGACCTGAGTCGAAGTCAGGTGTTTAAAGGACTGAGCCACCCAGGAACCCCCATCCCACAAGTTTTTTACGTTGTTTTTACTTGCATTTAATTCAATATTTCTAATTTCCCCCGTGACTTTCTCTTTGACCCATCTATCATTTAGAAGTGTGTTGATTCCAAATATTTAGGAATTTTCAAACACATTTATGTTATTAATTTCAAGTTTAATTCATTTATGTTCAAAGAATATACTTAGCATGATTTCAGTTTTTTAAAACTTCATTAAGTTTTGTTCAATGTCCTGAATATGGTCATTATAGAACATTTAGAAAATGTCTATAAGCAAAAACAACACTGAAAAAAAATCCGTTGCTCAGAGAAAGTTAACAGTTAGATATGTATTTTTCAATTTCTTTCGTTATACTCTCACATGTACACACACACACATACACATATACATGTGTATATATATATATAATACATACACATATACATGTGTATATATATATAAACACACACACTAAAAATGTAGAATCATGCCGTACAGATACAGATTTTGTAATCTACTTTATCTATATAAAGTGGCATATATTGGTGGCTGAGACATGAGCTCTTAAGCCACCCTGGTTAGGTCCAAACCTAGGTTTCACCATTTACTTGCTATGTGACCTTTGGCAAGGTCCTTAAATTCTCTGTGCCTCGGTTCTTTACATGTAAAATGGGGGTGATGATAATAACATTTACCTCACAGGAACGAAAAGAATTATTTGAATTAATATAAACAGACTACTTAGAACAGCACCTGGCACCTCGTTAACATTATGTAAGTGCTTGCTATTTTCTCTTATTATTTTCCCCTGCCATGGTTCCAGTGGAAGAAGGCACCACAGTTTATTTAGCTCATACCCTGGTAACAGGCATTTGGATCATTATTTTCTTCCTTAGGATGAATTCACAGAAGTGCAATTGCTATTTTGAAGAACGGGCATATTTTTAAAAAGTTCCTGATGCTTTTGCACAAGTCCCAGAGAAGGTTTTGGGTTTTGCTTTTAATTCATTTAACAACCCACCATTATGTAACGAAGTGCACAAATGGGTCAGAAACTATTCCAAAATCTTTCAGGACAATTTTTTTTGAGGTTTGAGGAGATAATAGTATTAGAAGACAACTTCGCAGGTTGAGTTTCACAGAGCCACTTAGAGACAGGATTTCCTTCCAGGACCTCAGAGCATGAACATGTTATTTCTACAAATGAATCCCAGAATGAGGACAACAGATGCCAACCAAAAATACAAAGGAGATTGTGCTGCTCCACTGAACAGGTTTTAAAATTGTATTAATTAAAGCTGGAAATCAATGAACTGATTAAGGAAAATTATCCTTCAGGCATTTATTGCCTTAAGTAAGATACAACTCCATTTTCTGTGGATATAGATCACACAGGCCTTTTTCAAAAGAAAATGTTTAACGGCATATAGAGTGCCTAGAAATATAAATTTCTCAGTTCCCCTCTCTATTTTATATCTATAATGAATTGGAAAGTACTCCCTTCTCTTCTGTACAGATATAAATCTGTAAAAATAGGGATGTTGTTTCTGGCCATTAATGCTTTGCTTCCTGATGAAAAAGTTCCATTGATTCAAAGAACAAAAAATGGAAGATTTAAGAATTTCTTTCTTGTTTTAGCACTGAAATCCTAAATGACAGTGTTTAGGGATGCACCGAACATGCAGAAAGAAGCCTGCAAAATTTTATCCACTTCTCCACGTTAAATCTCATTTCCCAACCTGAATAGCAAACTTTCGAGAAAATTCTGATCTGGAATTCAATACAACCAAACCCAAGGAACTTTTAATCTCAGCTTGAAAAGTGTGGCTGGTGGAACCCAGTGCAGACATTCTCACATATTTTACCAAGACTTAAAGGTAAACAGCGTGAGCCATTCTCCTTACAAATCAAGACTTATCATATGATAAACATCATTGTACTAAGAGAGAGATCACTCCAGGGAAGCCATCTTCCCTCAAGAAGTCTACAGCAGAACATAAAGGCAGCCCCATTTGTGGGAAAGAATTGAAGAAATTCTATTTTCTTACAGTAAGCAAACTGACTGATGGAGAACAAGCTGATCTACTTTAAGGGCAAATAGACCCAGAGAACCAGAAAAATGAGGTTCACTGAGTTTTATTCACTAAGAATGTTCTCTTTAAAAAGAATTACAAATTCTTCTAAAATATAATCTATACCCCAAGGTTAACTTTTTCTTGAGTTCAGGTTCTGTGGGATTTTTATATAAAATTTAGGTTTCTATTGCACAGAATAATTTGCTATATCTTCAATATTCCAGAATGTGAAGGATACCAAATAGGCAATAGCCACCTCAGGAGAAACAAATCTTGTGTTCATGGGATTAATTAGAAGGCAGGTCCATCTGGAAAGCAAGATGCTTAAAAGATAACTGGTATCCAGCCTGTGCCTGTTCTATTCATTTTACTTCCTTCTACTTTAAATAATATTCTGTTATCAGTTATGGCTAGACATGTCTTCCCATATGCCAGGTCTTCATGTGAAAAAATCATATAACTTTTGGCATCTTGAGTTTAGTTGAATAAAAGGTCTCAGTCTACAAGTCAGTAATGACGGTTTATCAAAATGTTTGCTCTGTGTCTCTTCCATAACAGTGCGCATGAGCAGAAACACTCAAAACCACAATATCAACACTTCACCCAACTTAAACATCTTAAGACTTAAAAGAGATTTCAAAACTAATTTGTTCTAGACCAGCAAAACATATCACCAGTAGAACACTCTCTTTTCAAAATGCTTCTCTATTATTAATCGCTTTATCTGCACAATGTTCCATAAAATGTCCCCATTTTATGGATGAGTACCCTGAGCATGAAACAACAGTAAGCTGCTGTGGGCTCTAAACTGAAGGCCGCGGACAGGGATCACGACTCATGAGGACAATGATTTTCTGAGTTCTAGTCCTAGCTGTTCTATAAATTGTTAGGATACGCTGCCTTTATTTTTTTAAGAAATACATTCACACATACACACACATTCTCTATACCAAGCTACAGTTCGCATTGAGCTTGCACACACAGATCTAAAACAAACCATGAGCTACTCTGCGGAGGCAGATGGCACAGCAGGAAAAGGAAACTAGAACTTTGGAATGAAGTAGACCAGTTCTAACCTTGCCTTTCCACCAACTTGCTACCTAACCCTCTCGGAGTGCCATTCTCTTCATCTGTAAAATGGGGCTAATAGCATCATCTTCACAGAGAAGTAGTAACAGCAAATGCAAGCATAGTCATTGGTGCATAGTAGATGCTGGACTATCTGTTCCCTCCCTTCCTCCTTCCTCATCTCATTCGAAAAGACTGTAGGTGGCAAATTAAGTTAAATCAGTGTAGTGTCCTTGACTGCTTAACTCAACAAGGGACAATTTGCAAGTTGGCCAGTACAAACAGCAAGCAGCACAGGGCACAACTAAGTCCATGGAGAGCAATCCTCAGATAAATGAGTCACGAGTGGCCAGACAGGTATGAGTAATCCCCCTTATCCCTCTCATTACCTACTTTCTCCCAAAGGCTAATGGTGATGGTATTGCCAACAGGTGTGCAGTAGAAGAGGTAAGCCATCACGGATAGGGTGAACCCAATGCCAGATGATTACTCCCCATAATATTGGGAATTGAATCAGTGCACAATGCCTTCCTTAAACACTTCTCTTCCTTAAACTCTTCCACAGATGTTAAACTTAGCATAGGCAAGCTACTCTCATACTCCTTTAAGCTTATAAGCATTAGAACCAAAACTACTCAGGAAACTCTTTGCTATCTATTTTGAAGACAACTGCTCTAAGAAGCTGAAAATATCAAGATACCTTTTCAAATCACTTTTATATTCTCTCTTTCTTTTTTTTTTTAAACAAGTGCCTCAAAGGGCTCATGTCTTTCTTCAAAAAGACAGGCTGTGTCTTGTTCTGTGGAAAATGGACAACAAGTGTGATGCGTGAACCACAGACTCCCAAAGATTCTTGGGGTTTCCTGCTGTAACTTTCCATTGCTACCATCCAAGGCCTAAACAATAGGGCCCTGATCCTGAAATATTTCTCCTCACCTTTTCTCTAGCACATAGGACTTAGAACAGCAGAGTTCAAAACAATTCTTCTTTTTTGATGTGAAGAAATACAGGAATCCAAAATGTCACTGTACGACCTTGAACACGTGTTCTAACTTCTTAGGACTATAGAGGGGTTGGTAGCAAGTTTGGCATTTCAGCAAGCATTCTGTGGTTTCCTATGTGGAAAGACAGGCCAGTGCATGCAAACCTCTGAACAAGGAGTTGGGGGGCCTGGTTGTCATTCTAGTTCTGATAACATTTACGTGTGACCTCGATTTCTATGGCTTCAGCCTCTCCCATTTATATAATAAGAATCAATGGCAAGATCAGTGATTCTCCTGAAACCTGGGGACTCTCACTCCAGAGAAAGGATCAAAGTTACAAAGATTGGCACAGAATATCAGGAGGTGCCCTGGCCCACAAAGCTGGATGGGCCTCCCTCCTCGAGGACCCTAAGGCTACTCTGACAAGATGCAATATGATTCACTCCCCAGACAAGAAGGGGTATCTCCACTGGGTCTTGTTGCTCTCATTGCAGGGGACAAGGAAGAAAGAATGAAGGAGAAAGACGCATGGGAGGGCCAAGGTGAAATGTGATGACTAGATCAGTAGCTAGATAGACTCGCCTTCCATAAAACTTCGGCCTCTGTGCAAGGTGAGGGCTCACTCTGTGGCTTTGTGTGCATGTACATAGGAAGTCAGCCAAAATGTCCTTTACTACTCATGCTATATGCATGAGAGAGAGAGAGCCTGCCCTGCAGTCATTCCCTACCCAGAAATACTCCAGCAGAAGCTCACTCCGCATACAAATTGCTCAGCAAGGCTTCTTGCTGCAGAGGGGATGTGATATTACTCCTGAGCCAGCCAGTATCTCCAATAAGGGTGGGCAACAGCAGCAGCCTCTGCAGCAACAGTAGAAGGTCCTAGCAGTACGTCATCAGCAACAAGAATAAGAATAAAGAATAGGTTATAGTTCTGCATTGTCTACTAATTAGGCACTATTATAGTTAGCTCATAAAATTGTTTTGAGCATTAAATGAATTGATGTACATAAAGGACTTTGAGCAGTGCCTGGCAGTAAGATAGGATGGATGAATGTCAGCTATTAGTACCAAAAACTAATTTACAAAGAAAAAAACACTACTGGAATTCAACCCAGCAGTACATAGGGAATACATAGGGGATAAAACAATTTTTCTTTTACTCAGTCATTGGATAAAGAGACCAGGAAATAGAAAATATGGTAAAACTTTAAATCATTTATTTGGCCCCAAAATAAATACTAATTGCAATGCTTATACAGTTATTATGAAGTCTAGCACCACTTATATACTACCTGTGCTGTTTCTCTATTTGGCCCTGCCCCACCCAGATCCATTCTCTGTCTTACTCCACTCAACTAAGGATCCCAGAAAGCTGAACTATACCCTGTTGATCCCTCCCTCCCTGAATCCTGACTGGTCTGGACAATGAGAGGCTCCAGCAAGAGATGGAAAGAGCCATGCTCTTCTGTGGCTACAACTCCTGCTTGAGTGGGCGACTCCCATGGCCCCAGCTCTCTCAGGGTTTGGGTAATGCCATCCCTCCTTTTGCTTCCTCAAGCCAACAGACTAGAATCTGGATATTTCACCGTCCCTTGCTAGTCCCCCTTACAACGTCCAACACCTTTAAAAGTAGTCTGTTATACTTAACTTACTTAAATCCTTTAACTTTAGTTAAATCCTTTTGACCGTGGCATCTGTTTCTTGCTGTAACACTAACTAAAACACTGTCTTATGTTCTTATCTAGATGTTTCCTTGAAGTTAGTCTTTTCTTCCCAACTAGAAATTAGCAGGGTTGCCTTCAACTTCTTCATGCTTCATCTCTTCCATCTCACTCCACATCTCCTACCTCAGGCTCAAAGAGCAATGTGCTGGGGCCACAAAAATATGGCTGACATGCCTAGTGCTCCATTCAGCTCTACGTGTTCCTCAGTGGCATCACCTTTAACCAAGGAAATCATCTCTAAAACTTGATGTGCCTGTTGCAATGAGTCTTTATGCTTCACAGCTGAGCTGTTCTAGAAAGATTACACCAACTGTTTTCAGCTGCGAAGTCATCCTCAGCATAGTGGTGAATCTACTGTGAGCTCTACCACAATAACTGATAAAAACTACATGTATATGTTATAGATAGTATGTCTATGGCTATTTATCTGTCTATATCTAGATATAGATACAGATTTTTTTTTTCCTTAGGTAGGTCTCAACCCTAGTAGGGAGCCCAATGCAGGCCTGGAACTCACAACTACAAGATTGAGACCTGAGCTGAGATCAAGAGTCAGACGCTTAGCTGACTGAGTCACCCAGGAACTCCTCTATGGCTACCTACATAAAAAATTAAAGAAGGATTCAAGCTTTGTCAAAAATATCACTATTCTAGCTTAAATTCTAGTCTTTTCTAGTGGCTTTATCTTAATGCCAATGGGGAGATTTTGAAGGGCTCTAAGAAGGGGAGAGTCACTACCAGAGTTTGAAAAGATCTATCTGGATCAATGAGGACAGGGACAGATGTGACGAGACTGGTTTGGAGGTTGGTACATTTAGTCCAGGCCAAGGATGACACCCGTTTGAAGCAAGAGAGAGGAGATGATGGGGATGTGTAGTTGGACTCAAAGGTATTGAGAAAAATAATCATAAGGCTTGGAAATTGGTGGGATAGGAGAATGAAGGAGAAGGTAGAGTTCTGAAAACTCCCGGTTATCAGGCTTGGGTAGTTAGATGGATGATGATGCCAATTTCTGAGACAGGGGAGCACAAAATAGAGACAGGCCTGGGACATGAGAACATCGTGTATTGGCCGAGACCAAAGAAAAAAATGGGTAAGAACCACTGAATTAACTAAGGGTTGATTCACATGAAATTGTCAACATTGTACTATTTTGATGTACAAAAACAGAAATTTAATTTGGTACCAGTACAAAAGCCTCTGTTCTGGGATTCACACCATATTTAAGGAAGCACTGTTTGGTTATGGTACACTATTTTTGGCAAGACTAGGTCAGGACTATGGACTCTGATTCTAATCATAATAACAAGAAGAAACCACAGAAAGGGGGCATAGGGGTTCACATGTGCACACATACACCAGCAGGCCTAAATTAAGGCATGAAAAGGCACAGATTCATCAAACCCAAGTGAAGAAAATCAAGCTGTATGCAGCACTACCATAAGATCAAATAAATCCAATGTACCCCAGAGCTATTCTGGGACTATTGGAAAACACTTATCCAATTAACTTACAGCCTGCAGAGGAGTCAGAGTTTAAAAACTGGTTCGCACTTATTTGCCATAATATCAGGGAAGGCAGGCCAGAAAGGTACCGTGTTTGTTTCTAATTTTAAACAAGAATCCTGGTTTCTCACTCTGGAATTCACTTAGAGAAACAGGTAACAACGCGGCATGCGGAGGTCCTGTCCCAGATCTTGGATGGCTCCTGTTGCAGAGCGGAATGCTGCCCCCCTTCCTTCCGATCTCCAATGCAAAAGTCCCACAAAGCACAGTAAGGGGTAGCAATCAGGGTCTACCATTTCTCCTTGCACTTTCTAGAGGAATCTGCCTCCTTCTCAGGTGGTGTCCTCTGCCACTGAGTTCCAAGGTTCTGAGCCTATTTATCTTAAAGCAAAATCACCGCTCTAACAGGGAACAGCATCAGTTGTCCACACGATATTAGATTGCTTTCACTGAGCACAGCTTTATCCTGAAGGTCACACTTCAAATTAGGGCTTCACATTCCTTTGCTTCTGTCTGGTGTTAGTACATTCTTCATCATTAAATAAGGTCCAGAGAAATATGCTGCTAGTTAGAGGTAAAACTGACAATTAGAAGACTCAGATCTAATGTATTAGCTGCTAGCTCCAGTTAATATTAGCTTAGAGTTTTTCAAGGTATTAATATTAACAAGTTGATCTCTTACACTCAGTATGTTCCATGTGATGTCTCATTATCAGGCTTGTAGTGGCACCTGGCTGCTTTCCTCATTTTCCCCTCCCCCAGCCCTGGGAAAAAGAAGGGAAAGAGGATGTTTGCCCCATATTTAATTATCTTCTTTGCTTTTGTTATTTCTGAACTGCTGTAACAAATACAAGGGTTTGTTTTTCTTTTTTTAAAGTAGAAAAGGAGTATTTTTTTTTAAAGATTGTATTTATTTGTTTGACAGACAGAGATCACAAGTAGGCAGAGAGAGAGGAGGGGAAGCAGGCTCCCTGCTGAGCAGAGAGCCCGACACGGGGCTTGATCCCAGGACCCTGGGACCATGACCCGAACCCAAGGCAGAGGCTTTAACCCACTGAGCCACCCAGGTGCCCCAGAAAAGGAATATTTTTAATTTCTATGACACGTATTAGTTTCTTAAGAAAGCAATTACATACTTATATGTCGTAATTTTTAAAGAGTTTCTAAATGCCTATCAAAGAGAGGATGTTATTTTAATCCACCTATTGGATGATTTAAAAACCTTTACAGACATGTCTGTGGCTAGTTGGTTGCAACTGGTGAGAGCAGTACTTCTCCACCTTTGGAGATTTTCAAAACTGTGCTGTTCTGTGTTTGACTTTCTGTCTCCTACCACTTCCACCTTCTCAGGGATGACACAGATCCACCTTTGAATAAATTAAGCCAGAAACCCAAAAACTATCCTGCATTCTTTCATCCAATCTTCTTCCCAGATTTGGTCAAGTCACCAAACTCTGTTTATTCTCCCTGGAAAGTATCTTTCTAATCTCTCTGCTCTGCTCCATCTTCAAAGCTACAACTTGGGTTAAGCCTTATCATCTGTCACCTGGACAACCACCAGAGCTCCCCACTCTTTTACGTGCTTTTAATTATTTTTCCCCATTCCAACAATCCACAGCATTATACAGCATGGCCTTTCTGAATACACAGATCTGGCCACTTCATGACAGCCCTTCAATGGCTTTCCCTTGCATATAGAATAAAGTTCATTGCCCTTAGCATGACACACAAAGCCACTTGTCTCATGGCTCTTTCCCCACTTTCCCCACTTTCCATTTTTATCCTCTTTTCCCCATCTTACACCCCCTCAAGGCACCGGCCATGACCAACTACTTGAAGGCTCTTAAAGACGCATTATGGGTTCACACCTTTATACCATCATACATTTATTCTCTTCACTTATTCATTCTACCTAGCATGGTGTCTGACCTGTGGCATAAGCTCTATGGATGGATGGAGGAGGTGTTATGTGGCATCTGCTTAGTGTCTTAAAAAATAAATTAATGAACATTATTTTGCTATAAGGTTATATAGAAAATCCCTTCAAATACATAAATTGTAGAATCTTGTTCAGTCTTCATTGAATTGTGATAGCCCCACTTCTCCTACCCCAGGGGATCTGCTTCTCTCTGCTCAAGAGCTACAGATAATCTCTGACTCCTAATCATGCCCATATTTCTGCAAATGATGACTAGGCACAACATATCACCTGGAGAAAAAAAAATTCACACAATACATCTAACAAATGGATGGTAGCAGCATCTTTATATGTAAGACATGACACTTATGCATATTAACTTCGCCTCCAAGAAGAGAAATGTCTACTCAGTCTAGAAGAAATTTAACTATCTTTCTTTGTGCTAAAACTACATGATTATTTAAAAATATTATTATTCTTTGACTATCCTGAAAGAAGGAGTTCCCCCCAAATTGTTCATGTCATAAACCTGACAATAATGCACCTGCAAGTTAAAGAAATTTAAAAAGTTTTGCATCAAAAAGCAATAATAAAAAAATAAAAATCCCAGGGGCTGAGTAATGCTTTAATTTTATTATTCACTCTTTTAAGATGTTCAGCCAGAGTAGCTAAAATGTGTTTCCCCATTGAGAGTCTTAAAAATAAACTTTAAACTTAGGAACTCTGTGGATCCAGGCTCTTTACAGAATGAAGCCATTTTATGCGCTGCTTTGCCTACAAGAGCAAATGTACAGCCTCTGTTTAGTTCAATTAACCAAGGATATAAATTGCCCTGCAGTGTTTGTTTTTCTTGCTCTTTATAAATAAGAGGACCAAGAAAAAATACAAAAGATACTGCCTGCCTGCATGCATTCACTCCTTCAGCAAACATCTATGAGGAGCCCTTGCTAGGCCCTGGGGCTACTGAGATGAATAATTCACAGCCCTCTCCTTCAAGAGGCTCCCAGCCTAGTAGGAATATGAAACCTAATCAAGTAATTGTAAAACCATGTGGGAAGTTAGTGATAGAGACATGCACAAGGTTTGGTGTAAGCCCAGAAGAGGATATCTAAGCCACAGATGGCTGAACAGAAGAACAGACATGTACCTTTGAGACTTCAGGGAGCAAGAAAAGGCATGTTGGAAGAAAGTTCAAGGTGAGATGTGAGGAATGGGCAGATGAGGGAGTTTACAGGTACTAACCTCAGTCCTCCGAAGAGCGAAGTTTTCTAGCTCATGTCCTGGGAAAGAGTAGTCGAGCATTGAGTAGTAGAGGTGCGGGCTCTTCTAAGAGTAGAAGAAGTGCAGAATCATTTCTGAGAGGACTAGGAGAACAGGTACTGCAGATAAGAAAGCAACTGAAGGGTGGCTCAGAAGGCTCAGTTAGGGGGACTGAATCTGTAGATAAGCCAGAAAGGGCAAAGAGCAACACTGGTCAGGTTGGGGTTCTGTAGACCCATATGGCAGAAAATTACAAGAAGAATGGTGGGAGGGTGCCGGTAAGCAGCAGGTTCAAATGGTTAGCCCACAGGCAGCATAGGATAAAAAGATGGCTCAGCAAGGTCTGCTAACTGGTGTGTGTGATCGTATGTTCCTATTTGCCCAGGACCACCTTGCCGAAGAATCTCTGTTGGGCCATATATTACACGGTCCCCTATATTATATGGAGAAATAATAAGAGAATGGGTTCCTTGGAGGTTAAAGGGAGAGTGTGGTCAAAGAGTGGAATGAAGGAGTTATGATATAAGGAGGACTTCCTGAAAGTAAGAAGATAAATTGTGTGATCCTGAGAGGGAGTGGCTGAGATGACACAGAAATGGCAGTCTTGAGGGTTAAGGTAGCCCCAGAAATAGGACATTAACCAGTTGGATGGGTCGTTCTCACAGCCATTGAGATCAGCTTCAGGCACTTAGCAGATACTCAATACATGTTTGAGGATATGGCAAGAAGTGAAGGGGGAAGGGAGACTATGAATCAGGCCCCCATGTGACAGACAATAGGGGGCTGGCCAGAAGAAATGAGACAGAAGTGAAGAAGGGTGCAAGACAGCACAGATACCTGCCTGAGATGCAATATAAAAAATGTACTTTGAAAGATGAAGGGAAGAGGGGCACCTGGGTGGCTCAGTTAGTGGAGCGTCCTACTCTTGATTTCAGCTCAGATCATCATCTTGTGGAATCGAGCCCCGCATTGGGCTCCCTGCTCAGTGGAGATTCTGCTTGAAGATTCTCTCCCTCCGCCTCACCTCCTACCTGCACATACATGCACACTCTCTCTCTCTCTCTCTCTCTCTCGAATAAATGGTAACTTTTTCAAAGAGGGAGAAAAGATAATGATTAGACAGCAGTCAGAGGCGTTCTCCCCAGGAGAATGGAGGGCACCACTGTGAGGTTCCCACACGGGCTGCAGGGGCAGCAAAAGTCCTGTTAGGGGAAAGGCCATGGGTTCTGTCTCATTGTAAGTGAATCCTCCGGAGGTCAAAAATATGTCCAGAAACCAAATTCCAACCTGCACAGGAAGTTTAAGGGTAGTGGGTAATTTCTTAGGTATTATTTCTCTTGCCATGTATAAACCTAACCTATACTTTGGAGGCTGGTACAAGGGAACAAGGATAATTCGTTGCTTAAACTTTCTTGAGCTAAAGCTTTACTTAGTTAGGCTATTTTCTGTTACTATTTACTAATTACTAGTAAAAGTGACTGATGCTCATAAATGAATCATTTCCACTTCCCATATATGTATCTTTTCTTCAGACTCTGGAGACAGAACTAGAGCTTGTCCCAACATGTCTTTTCCTGTCTATGTGGAGCAGAGAGGCAGATCTCAATAAAGAACTAGGCACAAGTCATTCTGGAGTCCCTGAAAATACACGACATACAAAATATTCCCTAATATTCTCTTCTAAAACTTCAAATTAAATTATTATCAACAGAGAAGCCAAAACTCAAAAATGCTTTAATTCAACTAAAAAAATTTCATCAAATTCAACTTTTTAGAACAATTTGAAAATGTCTGGGTTCTGCTGTCTGTAAGTCATAGTTTGGGGTGGGGTAGAGAGTGAACAATAAGAGAATTCTTGACCTATGTGTCTCCCCCACATGGCACCTTGTCCCAGCTACTGGGAGCCCTGAGACCCATGTCCTTGAGCACATGGTGAAAGCCTCTTGACTAAAAATGTCCTGCCCATCCAGTAGTAACCTAGGTACTTCTATCTTTTCATGTGCCAGTGGGGATGGTGGTTCTCAGGCCAAGGAGTCCAGAGCTCATCTCACTTGCTGTCTACTATGTTTTCTTGATTTCTCTTTGGGTCAACCCCAGTCTAAATAGCAAACAAGATAATGGAAAGATTGTACCTGAGGTCACCAACTGTATAGCAGTATGAGAGGTGACTTTTATTTTTGTCTGTTCTTACAAGGAACTCTTCGTTGTGAATAATCTAAACTTAATAAAAATATCACTGTCTTAGCCAGGAACATCTCTGAAAAATGGTAGCAATATAGGTATGCATTATTTTGTTTCTCCCTGTTTCATTATTTAGATCCACATGCTTCTGCTACGGTAGGCATCTATATTTATCTCCTAAGTCTGTCAGAAAACACTGTAGCTGCAACTGTGAGTTTATCCAACAGATACAAATAAGAGAGCAGCATCCTTTTAAAAGGACTTCAAATTTCAGATCAAAGCGTCATATCACATGGAGACAGATACAAAGCTTTTCAGGAGGCAGCGTGTGGGAGGGGCAGTGACAGTCACAAGTAGAGTTGCTAAGGGAGAGCATTATACTGAAAGTAAAGGTGCAGATGCAAAGAAGGGAAGGGGTCATTTAGAGCAACCTCTTCATTTTACTGAGGAAAGAATGACAACCCGGGGTGTTAGATCTGTTCAAAGAGCCACAATAGAGCCCAGGTGAGAACCTGAAACCAGAACTGCCAGGGGAAGGGTCAGTGCTCTACCCTGCACGGCGTCTTCTTTAATCAGCATTAAATCAATCAGAATTAAATCAATCTTCTTTAATTTAATGACTTCACGTTTGGAGAAAACACAGCAAGGGTTTCCGCTAAACACATATGGCTATCATGAACAACTGTCATTTTTTGACCACCAAGCACTATTTCCTAAAGTACTGTCTTTAGGATTCCTTTTCTGGAATGACCTGTCTCCTCCTGGGAGAGGTCCTGAAGGGAGGGTCCATCAGGTACCTGCCCCTCCACTGTGTAAGCTAAAACAGACTCTGGAATCTCTTTTGCCAGAGTGTCTTTCTCCCACCCTCCAGCAGCCAGGGCAAACATATTGATGGGTTCAGCGACTCTAGCAACTGACCCAGCCAAGAGGGGCAGCAGTCAGTTCCTGTTCCTGAGACTTCATACCTGCATTTCCCAAGTCTGTGTTTCGAGCATTTCCTTCAGTCCAGGGATTTTCCTCCATTTCTGCAACAAAATCTCATTGATTCTAAGTTAGAGTCAGAGTTGATTTCCGTTACTTACAACCCAAAGCTTCTAGGAGGAAAAGAATGCAAAAGGCTGAGCATAGAGACACCCTAACTAATTCTGAGACTAGATACATACATGGAAGGCATTCCTTTAATTAAAGATTCCTACTTGTGGCTAAATAGAGAAAAGCTGTAAGTCTGCTGAGATTTGGGTATTCATAGCTGATGAAGTTTGGATATCATGCTGGCATGATCTCAGTGTTAAAACCATTGAACCTAGAGCCTTTTGGAAGAATAAAGTTTTGATTCCAAGCTAAAAAAAATTTTTTTGAAAGATTTTATTTACTTATTTGTCAGAGAGAGAGAGAGACGGACACAAGCAGGGAGAGTGGTAGGCAGAGGGAGAAGCAGACTTTCCACAGAAGGCTGATGTGGGATTCAATTCCAGGACCCTGTGATCATGACCTGAGCCAAAGGCAGACACTTAACCAACTGAGCCACACAGGCATCCCTCCAAGGTAAAACTTAAATGAGTTCTAAAGAACCAATCCACACAAATCTAAGACTGAGACAAGAACTAAATTAGAATTTAAGAGATAACAGGAAGATCAGTGTGGAAAACATTATCTGTAGCTAAATGTTTATTTTTAAATCTTTATATTTATTTAAACTCAGATTTTAGAAGTTTTGTAATATTAAACTTTCATGTCTTGAGCTTTAGTTTTTGAAAAATAACCTAGAGTGGACAAAATGGTAAAGTTAGGAAGAAAAAATCTCGGGCAAAAAAAAAAAAAAATCACCACTCTCTATGCTTGGACCTTACTATGGCCATGACTGAAGCATGATCGCCTCCTTGTGGTGATATACTTTAATTGTAGGCTCCATTTCTCTGAAGATTAACCCCTAACATATAAAAACAAAGGCAGTAAAGTCATGATTTATATGTAAATTAGAAACATTTTATATCATAGGATAGGAAAGCTTTTCAGTTCCAAAGTGTTGTGGGAGTGAAAAGTTCTGGTTGATGGTAATTAAGATAAGCTAAGTATTCAATCATATTCCTCTGTGTGTCATGTTCTTCATCCTAAGACTTATAAATCAATATGTTGAGCCAACAACTCTTGGGAAACTAGAACTTGAGCCCTCCAGTTGTAGTAACCAGGCAGATGGCACTACAAATAGAGTTAAAGAGCTTCTGTCAGAGAAACAGGTTTTACAAGTTGGAATGAAGAAAACCCAAACTGAGCTAAATTGGGTTATGGGAATGCAATAAGGAACCCTTTTATCTTAGTTGTAAGGAAAATCTATCCACAAAAAGAATCACCCAGAATATCATACATCAGAACATTCATGCAAGCAGAGAAAAGCCAACATGAATTTCTAACACATAAAAACCATTTTCACAGACTGCATGGAAAATAAAAAAACTTATTTCAAAATTCACATTGCCTTTTGAAAACAAGCCATCTGTTGTTTGTAGGAAAGGTGCTAAATTTTTAAGAAAAGATACGAAGTGAGTTTCAAACCAAAGGTGACAGGAAGGGCACTGAATCATGTTTAAATATGAAAATATGAAGAAAAAAAATCCCAGCCTCTAGATTCCTAGAACATAGATAATTTATCACCAGAAATTGCTAACATTAAGAGCTGCAAGGCTTTGGCTTTGCTACTGTTTGGCTTGGGCCTCAGTCCAACTGCCATATTACAGGTTTGTGTGGGTGATGTCAGAAACCCTAGCTCTTCGGCCTACGGATTTGGAAAGTATACACTCAGAAAACGAAAGTTTTAGATTTATAAGTCAAGACAGAAATCTGACTATGGATTTTTAAAATACATTTCTGCTACAAGAGAGTGTCATTTAAAAAAAAATTGGTCATAACCACTAATATCAGCTCATCTATCCAGAGATAAGTAGAAATAAGAGTCAACAAATAAATAAATTTAGAAAGCTCTAGGAAAACTTTTTTTTTTTTAGCGGTCCAGCAGTCATAAAGAAAATGAGACTGAACTAAGAGACATATGTTGAAAAAACAAACATACTTTCAAGAGTGATGTTTATAAAATCCTGGAACACTTTTCCCATTGATGCATAATTACATTAAGGGGGAAATTTTCATATTATAATGTAAACACTGAATTTTAAACATTTTTAGTTTTGTAATTATGGGAAAGTTCAAATGTATACAAAAGTAGAGAGGATAGTATAATCTACTTTCAAGTACCTTTCAGCCAGTTTCAGTGATTATCAATTGGTGGCCTAGGCATGATATAACTCAGGCTATGGAAAATAATCTCAGTATGTTATAAAAGACATACTCTTAATTTATTTTCAGAAAGAAGAGTTTGCTTCATTCTTTCCCATGGCTATCATCTGTACTTTAAAAAATATTTATTTATTTAATTTTTTAAAGGGAGATAGAAATTTACTGAATATACCACAAGGGAGTGGCCGGCGGGACAGCAAAGGAAAGACTGCAATGAGACCATGGGTGGAGCTGTATTTAAAATGGAAAGGTGAGGAGGTATGAAGATATACAAAATTCTCCCTTTTTTTTTTAGTAACTATGCCTGATTGTTAGTATCCCATTGATTAGTTAGAGCCTATGGATATTTCCAGGTGGGTCATCTGATGGGCCTGTCTGTATTCAGCCAGGGGATCACCGTGGGGCCTTTCTACATTCCATTGCTCAAGGTTACTGCCTAAAAGCACCCTCTATGGGGTACCTGGGTGGCTCAGGAGGTTAAGCCTCTGCCTTCGGCTCAGGTCATGATTTCAGGGTCCTGGGATCAAGCCCGGCATTGGGTTATCTGCTCAGCAGGGAGCCTGCTTCCCCCCTTTCTCTGCCTGCCTCTCTGCCTACTTGTGATCTCTGTCTGTCAAATACATAAATAAAATCTTTAAAAAAAATAAAAGCACCCTCTATGATCCAACCCCCCCCCCAACCCTGACAGATCAGCAATGTCAAATCTTTTGCATTTGGGCGAAGGTCTCATCTTCAATAGCTTCTTCTTGCTGAATGAGAGGTGTAGAGACGTCTTTACCTAAATTTCTCAGTCCATCAGAGGGGTTCTGTGCACTTAGAGACCAGAGTATGATATTATATTAACCTGGTGACAGGTGATTTGAGTAAAATTCCTAGGCGATCAGGTCCGTGGGATTTGGGGCAGGGAATCCTCCAATGGGATGGGCTGGAATCCCTGTTGAACCATCACTCCTACAGGGAATTGTTAGACTCACTCAGACGTGTAGGAGCATGTTTTCCTGCAGATCAAGATGGCAGTTGGACCCCCAAGAACAAAGGTAAAGGGGTGGAGGACAAAAAGCAGGAGGAAGCTGAGAGTCAACCAGTGTCAGGAAAAGGTCCCAGTCCTACAGAGTCCAAAATGTGGGCAGATTCCCCCTGGGTGAGCTTCTATTGCCAACTGCCTCACACACTGGGAAGAGACCTTGCAGATGGAGTGAGAAAGCAGAGGAAAGTGAGCCTTCATCCTCACAGACATGGCAATCTGACCTTGCCCCCAGACCCCCAGAACACACCAGGGAGCTTCCCTGGCCAGAAACCTTCAGTTGTCTGGGAAGTACTAGGATTAGGCTACCCAAGGGTTAAAATGAGAAAGGAGAGGGAGGGAAGGATCCCTCTAAAGGGAAAAAGAGAAAAATCTCTCATCCTTCTGGACAATGGTGGTTAGACTGGTTCTTCTTGGGGCTTTGGATCCTCACTGAGGAGTAAGTGCCACTGGCCAGAGATCATCAGTTCCCCAAGGACTACTAGAGCTGGTCTACTGAGGGAAAGTGCCAAGAAACTCCTGAAGAGTCTGAGGAGAGGCCTGGACAGGCAAAGGCTCCTCATGTGAGGTTCACCTAAGTGTGAAGGCCACAAAATTTCCCCATGTGGGGCCACCAAATGTGGTATCTCTCCGAACAGGATGGGGGCCTATGCATGTGGGGCACCAACTGGGTGGAAGCAGTGGCCTGAGCAGAGAAAGGATTCACCCAAGACAGAACAAAGGAGATAGAAGCTTACTGAATACACCACAAGGGAGGCCAGGCAGGACAGCAAAAGAGAGATTGTCTGCCTATTACCTGTATTTTTAACTAGATAGCTATTTGCAGAATCAAAAACCAAGCTGAAGGAAACTTAAAGATCATTATCTAATCAACCATTTTCCTACTCAGTTGAAGACCCCCTGACCCAAGATTATCATACAGTGTAAGGAAAGTCCAGAAACAGTAAGAATCATTAAAGATCCAGGAAAGCTGCCTTATGAAGCCGCGGATACCCTATCCCTGAAAAGGTTGAGATACAACCCTAAGCAAAGACCTAATATGCTATTCAGTAAGAGTGTGTGCTTGGAAAACACATCTGAGTTTGAATCTTGACTTTGCCAGTTGGCAGTTGTGTCTCCCCATCTGAACCTCAATCCTTCCATCCCAGGGTTGCTATTAGAATGCAAAGAGGTAACAGAAATAAAATGTCTAGCACAGGGGAGATACTTAATAGACATCCCTTTCTTTCATCTCCCTTTACTTCCCAAATCAGTTATACCTAATGACAGAGAAAACATGCAAATATATAAAAAGACTTTTACTAAATGAAGTCACATACATGTATAATTTTTCAGTCACTGTTTTATTATGGGGTAATAGTAACTGAAATATTAAAGTGATAGAGTTTTTCTCAGGGCTAGACTTTTCCTGAGACAGTCCACATGTAAAAACTATATGGAGAATAGAGTGCTTTCATATCAATATATTAAGCTGGAACAACACAGGGCAAATCACTCCAGAGATTTATAGCAATAAAAGCTAAATTAGTTTTTTTTTTTTTTTTCCTTCAGTCACATTCTTATGCTATAGCAAAAATATCTGATTTGGAAAAAGAAAAGCTTTCATAGAAAGGAAAAGATCCATATTAAAGAGGAAACGGAAAAAAAAACTCAAAGCAGATAAATTCTTAATTATCCTGTTTATCACTATCTTAAGACCCAGCTCCAGTGGTATATTTCAAATTAATGACTCCCAGGTGGGGTTTCATTGCCTACGAACCTTCAGTATAAAATCAGTCCCCATGTAGCCTTGTGCCCCAAATCAGCATCTCTCAGAGGAGTGACTGGCTCTCTCTGCCTTCCAGTACTCACTCCCAATGTGGAAAATTTTCTATCAGCTGCAATAAGACATCATTATTATTCCATATGGAACCAATTTAAAAAAAAAACAAAAAGACTCTTTCCTAGAAATATCTGCCATGTGACAAGTACTGGCATTTGTGACATATGCACTATAACACGCTGGGCCAGCCAAGAAGCTTTCTGGATTTGACTTCTATTCTATGGTGAGTAGGGCTCTGGTGATTTCTTTGCAGATATTTTTCTTCTTGAATACTGTGCTCTGCTGTCCTTTTCACAGACATCCCACAGCCATCAAAGTAAAGATGACTCTATTTTTAAAGCCTAAATGTTACAATTATTTATTGAGAGTGTTTCAGTTAGCCTATGATGCATAACAAATCAACCCAAAACTTGTCGGCTCACAACAACGGTGCTTTATTCTGTCTAGTGATACTGCAGTTTCACTGAGCAGTCCCTCTGTTGGTTTTGCCTGAGCTCATTCTACGCAGCTGCATTCAGCTGGAGAGTTGGGCCAGAAGGTTCAAGATGGGCTCACTTGTGTCCAACAGCTGATGCTGGCCACGGTCCAGGCAGCCTCAGTTCTCCTCCCCACTTAGCCCCTCGTCCTCCAGGAGGCTGGACAGGCTTTTCTGCATGGCTATCTCAGGGCAGTGTCTTTGTCCTAAAGAGTCTAAAGCAGAAAGTGCAGTATGACATTATTGTCTTTGCATTCTATTGATCAGTAAGTAGATCAATAGAAAGGGAGGAAGGAAGAGACTCCTGTTCTCAATGGCAGATGTGGCAAAATCACACCGCAGAAAAGTTGGGGAGGAAATGTTATAGCCATCTCTGAAAGTAATTAGCTATAGAGGGTTCTAAGCAACGGTATCAAATTAAGTGTACTGCTTTTCTCACAACTAAGCTTGTCCTCTCTAAAACTCAAGTATAGCACAATGCCTCTTGCTGTGATTTCCTAAGAATCAGAATCTAAACTTCCGCTTAAAATTGTAACACATCTCTCAGTGTTTTGGCTGCATTCATAGTCTTTTCATCCCCACCTGCAAGTAGAAGTCTGAGGAAGAAAATTGAAGTTTTTTGGATTTTTTGTGTTTTCACGATCACAATGTTTTGTTCCCAGTGGGAAGAATAATGTAGGGAAAAAAAAACCTTCAGCCACTGAGAACACAAGCAAACACCATGCTTGGAGAGGCCATGCAGCAAAATCTTTGAGATGCTCAGGCAGAGAACTTAATTGGGATGGTACAGTGGCCATGAGGACACTCATGGGGCTGCGGGCACAGAGCAGCCTCTCTGTGTTCAACGTGCCCCAACAAAACCCAAGAAGCGACTGAACAGCAATGAATGGCTGTGGATCATGCCTGGACTAGTACTCAGAAACCCGGAGCTCTAACCTCTCTGATTGCTAGTTTTTATTTGACTATGAACCTGACTCTCATGTCTGTATCTCTCTCTCTGCATAGCATTATTGCAATTGCCCACGGGATACACAGAAAGCAATTTAGATGTCTCTGAGGATATAAAAGAGAAAATTATCAGAGTATGATTTTCCCTCTAATCCTGGCTACTGCTAATCAGTAGGACATTTAAAGAGACTAGAGTGAAAACAGGAACTTTTTCTAAGTTTTAAAATATTTCATGCAAAAAAATATAATCATCAAGTTATTACTGGGCTTTGAGAGCCAAAACTTAGCTCCATAGTCATCGCAATAAACTAGAGTGAGCCCTTCTTTCCTATGAATCAATGATTAGTGTTTTTGCTAGTTTGTGAATTTGATTCACAGTTTGTTCTAATAGAAGATACTGGAAAATGACATCTGTGTGTATATGTGTGTGAGAGAGACACACACAAACAGAGAGACACACACAGAGATCTCATTCATTTCTGCTACATCAGGTGTCCCTAAAGAAACAATTCTAACGTCCAAAGCAGAATGTGTTTCTATTCACTGTCTGCCTGCCAGTCTTCCAGTTTGGTTAGTGTCCGTGATAAGAAAAGCTGGGATGGTATATCACAGCTAGAGATCTTGTTTCCTTCAACTGACTGACTTATTCGGCACCTCCTCAGATTCCTCAGTTTATTTTCTTCCTCCTTTTCTAAAGTTAACTGGCCACGGATATTTTATTACTTTGAAAGAATACAAGCTCCGCTATCATCTTTTGACTCTAGACTGTGAAGTATGGCATCTAAAGAATGTGCAATGTCCAGAATGGTGGCCACGTAACTGGAAAGGAGTTACAGTGAGGTAGCAGCAAGTGTGAAATGACCCATGTAGCTGTCGGAGGTTAAATGCATCCGCTGTGGACAGCCAATACTTGCTGAAGGCTTCCAGTTTTAAAATACTCAAGTTTGAGCCTCACATTCTGACATACATTATCCTCCCTCTAGACTCTCCTCTAGAACCATAATGCACGTTTTATGACTGTGAGCCATGCTACATTGGGCTCTCTCAAAGAATGATGAAATACCAACAGCTAACAGAATGTAGCAGAACAATGAGAACAAAGCCACAGATGAGCAGAAGCTTGGCACCCAGTGCCTCTAAGGGCAGAGCAGTTGAATTAATCTTTTCCAAATGCAACTAATTGGATCTTCAATTCCAAAGTCAATAGAGATAAGGCTTATTAGATTACAATACTCATAAGTGAGGAAGGATCAGCAAGTACTCAGCATAGCTGGGGAAAAAAAGAAAGCATATTAGAGCAAAGATTTATACATGCTGAAATTTTGAGAAAAAAATTTATAAGTAATTTCCATTTAAAACATTCTGAGAAGTGCCCTAATTATGTCTACAAAGGAGGGCTCAGTAATCTATGAAGTTAATTTCCCACTCCAGCAATGCTGGTACATCCCTACCTTGGAGCATCTGAGCACCTATTTGACTCTTGAGGGCTAGGAACCACCTCACCTGCACTCACTTATTGATTTCAAAAATTTTGTTGACCTCCTATTTAAATGGCCCACACCCATCTCAGTATCTCAGGGAGCAAAAGGGCTCTGTCCTGGGAAGAGATGTTGTCAGTTCTACCATCACTAAGACAGACTTTCCTCCCAACAAGTCCACCCAGCTCTCCATTTCATGGACTCCCTGTACCATGACCTTGGCTTCCAACCACTTCTGCCTCCATCTGATTCTACCTCCCCTCATATGTGGGCTTTGGTCAGCCCCAGGCCTTGCTGCCTCCCTAACTGGGCCCTGCCACATACTAATTAACCTGCTTTTCAACCAAAGTCACTTTTGTTTTGTTTATTTCTCAAAATCATTGGAAGTCTACCCAATTCCACTAGATTTACCATTCCAAATTCATTACAGGCTTTCTTCCATAAATGTTTCAATGTTCGTGTTTTTTTTGTTTTTTGTTTGTTTGTTTGTTTTAAGCTGCTGTCGATGCTGGAATGGAGGAGAGACCTAGTTGTGTCGTGGACAGCTTTTCAACAGGGAGGAAACAAAGAAACAACTTTCACTCTTACTTCGCAACTTGTAAAAATAAAACGGTTCAAGTTTCTTGGTAATTGTGTCACTGATGGTGGCCAGACTTTGTGTATGTGACAGCCTATCACTTCCTATACAAAAACTGTCCTGGGAAGGCTCAGGGCTTATAAACTCTACTGGGAGACGGGGCTTCTGCGAATAGGACTGGGAAACAGACTTCTTGGGACAGAGAGTTCTCTGGGTGCCTCCAGGAGGAACACAGTCATTTAGAGTTCTACATCTTCATGAGATACCCCACCACCATCCAGCAGAAGACCCTACGTTTGAGAATCTCCGTAACGGGGCTCTTGGGGACCCAGGGAGCAGAAGGCCACTCCTCCCACCCCTCCCAGCACAAGACTTAGCATTTTGCTACTGGCTTTTCTCTCTCCCTTCTTTTGACTGTTGAAGGTTTCTTTGTGTAGTGAGAGTAAAACAATGCAGCTCTGGTTTGGGGAATTATTTGTTGTTAGCCACATGATTCCTAGGTCTAACTGGGAAGCCCATGGTTTCTGCAAGCAGCCTTGGGCTCAGCTCCCCAGGATGGATGGTATCAAATGCCAGAAGTGAAAAGTCAGAATCCAAAGATCCTGGGACCCTTCCTGGTTCACACTGCCCCTGTGGGGTGTGCTGCAGAATGGGTGAGAGATTCAGTGACAGCAGTGTGGGGTCTCAGCCTAGGCCTGTGCCAGAAGCTGCCTATGCCATATGTTACACATTCCTCAACTTCACTGAATTTCCTCATCTATAATCAGAGGTCATAATTCCTACCTGACAGGTTTGGCCTGACAAGAAAGTAATCGATGCAGGGCAGCTAGCACAGAGCACGCTCCCAGTAAATGGGAACGGTCAGTATTTTTCATTTAAAATGTAAGATAATGATCACCCAACTCCTGTGAGACTACCATAGCTATTTGGGATAATTTATTAAAAGCCACAGAACTCTATTTTTAAGAGATTAAGAAAAATTATGATTACTAGTCATACATTGCATTTTCCAAGTACTTACTGACAAAATTTGGGCCATTTATTTCAGGACTGTAGATGAGTTACTTAATTGTTGTTTTTCTAGTTTTTCCAATAGCATGCATATTTTGTCTCCAAATATGCTGATACCCTTAAGCTGCCTAAACTCTATCCACAGGAGGTCCGCAAGGGATGCTTGCTGGAAGAATGATAAGGTTTACTGATTCTAGTGTTTTGTTTGTTTTGTGGGTTGTGTGTGTGTGTGTGGGGGGGGGGGTGTTTTTGTCTTCCACAGCTCTGTGGCATTCCAAAATGACTCAAGGGATAGGGATTATGCAAGCACCATTTATTATCTTGAAATGCAAGAATAGAGAAAATGTGCTTTAAAAATACAGGAGGGTTATTACAAGGGGGTGAAGAGTACAGTCTGAAGTGTGTGGGCCATGTCTGAGTTCAAGGTGGTTTCCAAGGGCTCTATAATAGTTCAGGACGGGGTGGTCTGGTGGCCCACTTGCTATATCTCCTGCCCCACACAGGGAAAGCAGCCTGAAAGAAGTCCTAAGTGTGGAAGCTTTTGAGATAATCCATTTTACTAAATAGCTGAGTTTTTTTTTTTTTTATGATATTAACCATTCTATAAGGATATTCGAAGACCCAGGGAATATAATATAACAAAAAGGAAATAAACACGTGAGCAGGAACACCCCCTAAAATATCTATCTTGCTCTTTTGAAGGTTATCTAAGAGCTAAAGTTGCTGTTAGGATACACTCAAATACAAAATCTTAAGACATCAAGCCAAGAGTATTAGAGAGCAAATGCTCGCTGCTGTCATAAATGAGGGACACCATGGCATCAGAGATGTCCCTAAAGAAAGTCGGGGCATTCTTCCTTAGTGAGCCTCTGAGGAGTGTTTTACAACCATGGAAGAAAATATGAGCTTCCTACAGGTTTAGCCCACATTTACAATATAAACAACCCAAAAGATTGGGTTTTGTCTTGCACACAACACTAAGGCTGCTTTTATTTTGACTATCTTTTTCTTTAACAATTTCATATGAAATATTTCAAATAGGATACAAAAGCAAAGCAAATGGCATAATGAACCTTCAAGGACCATCACTCAGCTTCAACAATTAGCCACCCATGGCTGACCTTGCACCATGTGTACCCCTAGCTAGGTCCCCTATCCCTGGATGATTCCCAAGCAAATCTTACTTCATTATATCACTTTGTCTGTAAATATTTCAGCATATGTCATCAAAAGAGTAGAATTCTATTTTTATACCTAACCACAATACTGCTGTACTATTGAAAAACATTTACAGTGATTCCTTGATGACCTGAAATGTCCAACTACCTTTTGTATAATCACCCACAAGTCGACACATTCACATGAAAATGACAGCTGCTGCAGATAGAGACCCAGCCTCTCTGAACAGCCTTCGTTAGATTTCAATTATTGATGACAAAGAACGTCTAGCATAAACTTGAAGAACAAAAGTCTGCTTCAGTGAAGAAAGTGATCCACTTTTAGGAGCATTTGCTTTCCCCAGTAAACTTCAACAGTACATTTAATCCATCCACTTAACTCAAAGTGATGGAGTGTCTGCACATGGAAAATTGAAAGTGTGTTATTTTTAGGCTCAAGTTGTAGAATTCTGTATCTGACCAAGAAAACATCACAGAAAGCTAATGAAGCCGGCTTGACCAAGCCAGCAGTTGGCTAATTTGTTGGTTTATTAAGGAAAAACTACATGGGGTTTTTCACTGCTAAGTTAAAAAAACAGGACTATAAACTCTTAAAGCCCCAAATATGAAGTTGGGATTGCTTCTACAGTACATGAGCAGTCTGTATCACATGTGTGTGTGTGTGTGTGTGTGTGTGTGTGTGAGAGAGAGAGAGAGAAAGAGAGAGAGAGAAAGAGAGACAGAGAGAGAGTTTTACGCAATTATATCCCAGGTACAGGTTTGTGTGACCACCATTACAGTCAAGCTACATGATGATTCCATACTAAAGGTATGATTCACAAACCACCTGCATAAAATCAGTGGGGGGTTCGGGAGGGAGAGGAGGGAACAGGGCTGCTGTTGCTAATAAATTCCAGGGCTTCACTAGCAACAGCTGAGTTGGAGGTGTTGCAGGCTGGGTCTAGGAATTTCCATCTTAAGGAGCTGTCCAAGGAATTTTTATTTGTACTAGGTTTTGAGAGCCTTTGCGATATTTCAGTATTCTGGCCTTAGTATCTAACCAAAAACTAGGACTGAGGAGATTCAGAACTTTTAAATTAAGGTGCAATTAGAATTGTTGCATCTAAATATAATGAATCTAGTCCAAGCTTAAATGGAAAGGCTATTTTGGACTTTGGAGAGAAATGCAATGTGTATAGTTTACATGGCCACATCTCAAGTCAACTAAAATTGCAAAGTGTAGACTGTAAATCCCCAAATGTATGATATAAAACAATCCTCTTTGCTAGTCCCTTGGCACTGGGTCAGGTACTTTACCAATACAAGATACTCTGTGCTCACTGTAATTCTATTTTGGGGGTCTAAGCGTCCACATATTATAGAGGAACAATCAGAGGCTCAGAGAAATAAGCTGTCCGTCAGATAGTAAGCAGCTCCGTAGTGATTAAAATACAGGTAAGTCTGCAATCAATATTCATACCCTTTCCACAATGCCAGAAGGATTTAGATATGAAACAGAGGCCACTGAGTTATATTTATATGAACAATCTCTAAATTTCCTATTTTTTGCTTGACATGTTATCTTCACTAAATTTTCTGCTGTTGTTGTTACCATTTTTGTTTGGAAGTAAGATTATGCTAGGACTAGGCAGCACCACTCAAAGTATCTGTTATCAGATTGTGACAGAGTACAGAAACTGAGAGTAAGCATTTAGAAATGTTCACAGCAATTTGACGTTGCTGTGACATCAACTGAATGATCAGTGGATTTACCTCCTTGCAGGCAATATAGGCCAGGACAGGATGCCAGACTTGCAAGGTGCATCCTGTATGGCTCAAGGCCCAGGCTGGTCCTATATGGCAGGACCACGTACTTCTTTGTGATGATGGAGAACAAAGAAGTTGTCCTTCCCTACAGGATGTTTGAAAAGTCCGGGTTTTGCATTAAAATGTTAAAGATGTAAGAGATGCACCTTGCTTCCTGTTTGCCCATCGTGCAGGGTGGCCATAAGCTGATGTCCCCGTCCCCTCTGAGGTAGCCTGAGCCTCCTCTGGCCCACCCTGTCTCCCCTGGTAACACACTATCGGTCTCCTCAGCCCGCCATCTCTGTAACCCCACCAGCTACACCAACATGTTTTTCACACAGTGTCCATGCTCAACGTGTTTACTCAGAAGAGGAGAGGAGGAATCGGAGCACAGAAGTCACTCCCTGGCCCCTCGCCCAAGACTTGCAGTGGCACCAGGAGTGGAGCGGTGATGATCATTTATGGGTAGGTTCTTCTGTTGCTATTATTGCTTCCTCTATTCACTGCTTTTGTGATCAGTCCAGGAACCTCTCGATTTGGGATTTGGCATCTCTCACCTGCCAGCTCTCCTCTGTCTCCTTTTACCTAACATACATGATTTAGAGCATCAGCAGCATCTGTAAGACGGCCGTAATAGACTAAAATCACATGTCGGACATTGCAGAAGGGCTTTATGCAAATTATCTCATCCAACTCATAAAAACTACATAACACATTTAATGATCTCTATTTTTCGTAAGAAGGAACCAAGGCTTAAGAAGGCTAAGTTTATCTCTCTGGGTAACATGGCTCATAACAAGCAGGCCAAAGATCTGACTTCAAACCCTCTGTCCACTTTAGATAAATAATATTCAATATTATTAGTATTTCCATGTAGTTAGTAGTAAATATCTCCATTTTTCAGATGAAAAAAACTGAGGTACATTAAGAGTCAGACACCTGGCAATAAGACAATTAAGCTCTCGTGAGAGTGACGACTTCAGACTAGTACTCTCTGAGAGATTGTGTTTTTCCTTTTGTTACTGCCACCCACAAATGTCCCACTCTGCTGTTTTAAAATCATTACTTGTACTGTATAAATGGAGACTTAATATCTCAGAGAAGTCAATAGCAAAAAAAATCATTTCACTTAAAGTTATAAATGCCCAGAGGTTTTGGACTGTGTTTTTATTTTGGTTAATATTTAATTTAGCCTCCTTGTAGGTGAAGGCAAAATGAGGTTGTATACAAAGAAGAAAACTGAACAACTTTACAAGGAATAGGATAAAAATAGAAGGATGTTAGTTCTCAAACACGATGGTAGATATATTCAAAATTCTAAGCTTACAATGAAAATATCACATAGCATTTATGTGGACATTGGCAGTTGTTTGAAGCATATAATTTGGCCTTCATTAAATTTTTAATAACTCAATATGGAACACTGAATCCAAACACTGAGATTCTAAAAATAAATTCTTAAAAAAAAATGTGTTTGTGTGTTTGTGTGTATGTATTTTGTTTTCCTCACAACCAGACAATCCATTATTTTTTCCCGGATACTTCGGTAGGGAAAGTAAGATTGCTACCTAGGCCTTCCTACTCCATGCTCCTAGTACAGTTCATTTCTCCCCTCCCATCATTTCCATTTCTCTGATGGCATTCAGTGCAATCCCTAGAAAGTAGCTCTAGAAAAAGCACTTGTACACTGCCAAGGCCAATGTCCTAACTCCTCCCTTCAGACTTTGGGGCCCTCAGGGGCTCTGCTTTAGCACTGAGGACAGGACAGGAGAGGAAAGAGATTCTGCTTGCATCACAGAGCTACATGTGCCTGTGGTCTCAGGATCTGGAATATTTCTGATGAATAATGGTGGCCCCTAATGAAGACATGGTCTCTGCAAGGTGGTATATGCGATCTTCTTTGGGCAGTGGTCAACTGCACCCAAGCTCCCGCTATCATTGAGGACACACAACTACTGGAGCGGCCATGTCCTCCTTCGGGTTGGGTTTCTCCAACTCTTGCCCCAATGGCACTGGGCACCCCATGCTTCTTAACTCTCTTCCAACTTCCATGAGCCTTTAGAAGGAACCAAGGATGCTCTAGAAGTATTCATCTATCCTCTGAGGGCTGAGAAGGTAAATACGAGTTGGGATTGCTTTCTTCTTTTCCCCAGGTACCTCATGCCATGGTCTTTTCAAACCCATTGGCATGGGATGCTCCACTAGGCCTTCAGACATCTCTAGGCAAGAGGCAGGGACCCACTGCTCTGTTCTCCATATGCCCTCAAATTTCAGGACAACCACGTTAAACTTCCTCCCAAAGAATTCTCTCACATACATCACCATGAGGGCAGTACCAGAAAGGGACGGTGATGTTCAATTCAGTGAACATCCAGCCAGCGGTCCTGCTTCCAGGCTACTCAACCTCTGATGATTTTTCTGCTATCCCTCCCACTAAGGTGGAGGGAAGAGGACAGCTTTTGTTTTCTGTGAACACAGGCCTCCTTCCTTTCCCCAGATTAGACTCCCTCCATGAGGCCCTTATATTATCTGGAGTGAAAAGTGCCCATGATAGTTCCAGGGTAACCGGTGTGTCTGGAGGGTCTCAGCAGGAAGAAGTCTATTACAAATGGGGTCAGCTATTAGATAGCTCTAGGGATTTAGAACATGTACAGTGAACATTTCCCTTCCATTTCAGATTTGGTGAAATTACCAGGACAATAGGAAAAGTCTCTCTAAACTTCATTAACACAGAGAGACAGTCCTTTGCAAATTACTAAACCAGTGCATTTCCATTGTCCCTAACTTGCATCCTTCTTCCTGGGTTTGTCACCCAAAGGAAGAAAGCTCACACTTAGGAGTTCTTTAACAGGACTGCAGGCTTTGCTAAGGAATCAGATTCATGGAATTCTTCTCTCTGTCATTCAGGGCCAGTTTCCCAGGTGAATGATCCGTGTAGTAGCACAGAGTCCCGTGCTTGTTGCTCAGTGTTCTGTGGCTGCCATCTTGAAATTCCTAAGAAGTTCTGGAGAAGGGGAGCTGCATTTTCATCTTGCACTGGGCTGTGTGAATTATAAAGCCATCCTGCTTCCATTAGCATATTCCCTAATTGCAGGCCTCAGGGCCTCCAGGTGAAGGGAAGATAAGAAGCAGTGGAGGAAAAAGAAAAGAAAAATCAGCAGTTTCTGGTAAGAATTGTAGGAGGAAAGCAATAGGTGGGGGATGTAGGGAAGCAAAGTGTGAGCAGTGTGTCTCAGTTTCCCCCTTGATTCCCCTTCTCTGAGAGGAGGGAAGGAAGGTTAATCAGCCTAGAGAAGTCTGATGGAAGAAGGAGTTCAACTCCCGGGGCTGATGAGAAATCTGACAAGAGACCCAGTCTGCCCCTCACCAAAGTGGGCTGACCCAGCAGTCTAAACATGGTGGTAAATGTGGCAAGGCCACATTTAGGGAAGCTTGATGCTTAACTCTCCTGGTCAGTTTGGCTCCTGTGCCCTGTGGGATTGGAACTTTGGCCTCCAGGGGCCAATTGGAAGGACCTCAGTCCTGCAACCACCCTGTCTGCCCCTGGGTTTCCTTGTGTTGTCAGAGTTCCCAGCAGTGTCTGATGTGGCAGAGACCTACACATGGCTTCTATCTGAGGCTGAGCAGCCAGGCCCTGACCAAGGGACCCCCACCTCTGACAGTCCAGGGAGTTAAAAAAAAAAAAAAGCTAGTTTGGGTTATGGACATTGGGGAGGGTATGTGCTATGGAGAGTGCTGTGAATTATGTAAGACAGATGATTCACAGACTTGTACCCCTGAAGCAAATAATACATTATATGTTAATAAAATAAAAAATAAAATCTAAGTGATCAATCTCATTCAAATATCCTTTCTTTCAGTGAATATAAACCCTTCTGTTTCTCCAGTTCTCTTTGAACCAACTTTCCCATCTTTCTATTGCCATCATTAATAAGTTCTTGAAATGTGTTCATTTTATATTTAAGTCTGATTTCTAACTTCAGAATATAGATTTTGATAATGCTTTCTGCCATGTCAAAATACCCAACTTCAAGAAATATCCTGCCCCTATTTTCTGTCACTAATTTTGTAAGGGCCTATTTAGCCAGAGCAATTCCATCTCAGTTAAACAGTGATTTTGTTGTTTATGCAGTAAAACTTAAACTGATCCTGACCCCTCCCCCCCCACGACGAACTTTCTTAGAAGCAAGTCTGGAAAACCAGTAAAATATGGTCGACCAGTCCCTGATAACAGAGCCCAAATACAAGGGCAGGGCAGGGCAGATGGAGATAACAGAGCCCGAATGCAAGGATGAGTGAGGCCAGGTGGAGACATCCAATCACTATCTCCCTAAAGAATGTGGGCCCTGCCTTTTGGGTGCCTTTTGGGCACCAATTCTGACCAAGGTGATAGGTTATTTCAAATAGCTACTATAGGGTGAATTGTAATTCAATTGGCCACCTGTGTGTGATCTAACATGATAATGCAACCTTCTCTATGTGTTACAATCTCACTGGCCACCTGTGTGTGGCCAGGCTCAACCACATGGCCTTTGCTCTATTAAAGTTAGTCTGTGAGGCTGGGAGTCGCTCACTCTCTCTGTAAGAGGCGGCCCCGACCGGTCAGTTTGATTCTCCATGCTTGGTACAAAATAAAGCTTTGCTTGACCTTCGCTTTGTATCAGTCTTCCTCCTTTGATCACGGACCCTAACAATTTGTGGGAAACAAATATGCAGATAAAAGACTCTGTTCTCCTTAACAAAACCTAAGGCATACTAGAGAATATTTTTTAACTTTTAAAACAATCAAAGATAGAAAAAGTATCAAATATACAGAGGCAGGATAGTCTTGTGATTAACAGGGTGAACTCTGGAGCCTGAATAGATGTTTTACTGGCTCTGCAACTCTGGGAATGTTTCTTTCTTTTTTTTGTTTTTTAAGATTTGTTTATTTGAGAGAGAGAGAGAGAGAGAGAGAGAGAGAACACACAGGGAAGGGGCATAAGGAGAGGAAGAAAGAGTCTCAAGCAGACTCCATGCTGAGTTTGGAGCCTGACACAGGGCTTATGTGGGGCTCAATCTCATGACCCTGAGATCACAACCTGAGCCAAAACCAAGAGCTAGACACTTACCCCAGTGTGCCACCCTGATGTCCCTCTGGGCAATGTTTCTTTGCATAGTTTCATCTATAAATCTATGTTAATATCTACTGGTTTGTGAGGAGAATTAAGTGACTTGGCACATACAAAAAGCTTAGATTCGTGCCTGAAACATGGAAAGTGCTCTGTAAGTATAGAAACATTATTGTGTTATAGTATTAACAAGTATAGTTAGCAAGTATGTGAATATTACTAATGTTTATATTATAGGCTTATAAAATACAGATTTATAAGCCTTTAATAGTCAATGATACCAATTTCCAAACACACATCTCATCTGCCATTCTACATGTGGTACCTCGTATTTACCAAAAGGAATACCCAGTAGGCACAATGTTATTTCTTAACTCATTTACTACTATAGGATGTAACCTCAATAGACTTTTGTCAAGATCTACTACTTAGTTACTGTACCATTGAACCTGGTCTGGACTTAGTGACTTATTTGACCAATAGAATATGGCAAAAGGACATTCTGTGATTTCTGGAGTTAGGTCCTAACAAACCTTGAAACACTTGCTTTTGAAATGTTCCCTTTTTGAACCCATCTACCATGTGCTGAGAAGCCCAAGCCCCACAGAGGGGCTACATGTAGATATTCTAGTGGATTGCATTGGTTGAGTTTCCAGTTACCAACATCAACTGTCAGCATATAACTGATTCATTTTGGATGTCTACTCTAACTGATATTTCAAGGGACTCAGGCTTCACCCAGCTCCTATTTGACTGAAACTGAAGAACCAATCCCGAGAAAGAATCTCCCAGCTGATCACAGTCAACCCACAGAACCATAAGAGATAATAATAAATCCTTATTTTAAGCCTCCAGGCTTCGGGATGGTTTGCCAAGCGACCACAGAGAACTAAAACACACACCCTCTTGATCTCCCTGCCATGTGGTTCTAAGAACAAGACATCTTGGTTTACTTCACCTGTGAGCTTATCCATCTGAAGCATTACGCTCCAAGCAAAAGCAAAACAAAATTCTACTTCAAACCATCTTCAAACCATCAGTGCTTTCAAACAAGTTCTTGGGAGGCTACACTTTCACATGTCATTTAGGAAAGTCATTTTCCGCATAAATATTTGACACAAATCATAAATCTTTCAGGTTACTTAAGCTCTCCCCTCTCTTCAGGAATTCTAAATTTCCTTTTTATCAAAGTGACCTGGCTGCTCCTGAGTGCCAACATTTTTAAACCCTACATGGGTAAAATCTGGAAAATATAACCTTGCAAATTTAACAATTTAACAATTGCAAATAGTTTTAAGCCACTTCAGGAAAAGTGTGAACTTTTGATTTTCCTTTGTGGCCTATGAACCCATGGTTTAGAGTAAGAAAAGCCAATGGGCCTTTAATTATGCAAAAGTACTGCAAGGACCTCTTTCTAAAAATGGTGAGGCTTGAGGCTGCCTTTCAAAGGAGCTTGGTGTTCTGCACAATAGTGTAAAGACTGGTCTCATGGGTGACCAGAATTACAGCTTTGGAGATAATAATACCTTTGAAATGGTGATTCTCAAAACCACTTTTAAAAGAAAAAAGTCATGAAAATCAGCATAGCTTTAAATTATTTTTATTATAAAATTACTTAAATACATATAAACATAAAACAAATAGAGATCAAGTGCCTACTATATGCCAGATATTGTTCTGATATTGGTGACAGACTATTTCCCTGACCTCAGTGAGTTTATAATCTGATGAAACTATGATTATAAGTGGACCAGGACACTTATTAGAAAATAACATGGTATTATTCAAGACAGAAATACATAGTATTGTTCAAGACAGAAAAATCCAGATTAGGGAAATGTACTAATGCTGCACTATTGTAATCTGATGTCTTTGGAAGGCTAATGGACAAGATTCACATCTGGAAAAAGAGTGGATGTGCTCCATAAAACAGTCAATTTTCATGCTGCCAATTGTGCTGGAAGAAGGTTAAACCAGGCATCAGGAAATGGGGACTCAGAAAGCAGATCCTACATGTGAGGTGAAGAGAAGCTCTCTCCACGTTCCTTTCAGTCAGATCTGGACTGTGAGACAGTTGTATGTAAATTCCCATTCTGCATTGGGAACTACAGACAAGCATTTTAAGAACCTAGAAAAATGTTTGAAAATTGGGGGGAAAATTATTGACTCCAAAATAATAAAACTGTTAAATCATTACTAATAGATGTTTAGATGCCTACAAAATGTAACTTTGTGTCAACAGCACTAATTGTTAAAATTAGTATTCATTAAAATGTCATTACATTTGGAAATAATTAATTGGCCAGATGATGTCATTTCGCAAAAATTCTCAAACGTGTACAACTGCCAAGAAATCATTGCCAGTCATAAATTAAATGAGTTGCCAAATAATTTCCAAAGGAAACTCATAAAATTTCTCTCATACAGTCAACAAGGTCTTAAATGCTGAAAGAGGGGCTGGTTGCCCAGAGCCCTCTGGACAATGAGGGGATAAGTGCTTTCCTAACTATACTGAAGCGGGCCAGTTAAGTAGGGAAGCGTATCAGTAAGGGATGGCCAGCGCTACAATAAACCCATAAACCCATATGGTACCTTCGTGTGATTTTAAAAAGAGATGACCCTTCCAAGTAGATATAGTTCTAGCCAGAGCACAGAACTTGATGAGCTAGGAGTGGACTGGATTTTAGCACCTATGTATCTCCTGGGCTAGATGCCCTTATTCAGGAAACAACGTGCACAGGCATTCGGGGTAGACATGATAATACTCTGTGCAAATGTCAGACTCTGTATAGAATTGTTGCCTACTCTGTGGCTCTCCTCCCCTCCCATAGTCTTGAAACCTTAGTCATGTGTTCATGGAAAGTTTTGGCCTCGTTACTGCTTTGCCATAGAAAACTGAGGAGAAAGACTCACCCCACACTTGGAACAAAAAGAAAAGCAAGAGCCCCTTTCCTTAGGTCAGAGTGGTGCAACTAAAGATAGTTGTGCATAGTAGAGTGGGGATATGCTGAGAGTCACTGGCAGCCAAGGCAGGTTGAACCAGAGCCCAGGAGCATGGAACCTCTCCTGAGCATGAGACAGCATGCCATAAAGCCCTTACAAATAACTAGTGGATAACCAAGTGATTGGGTACTTAAAATTAAGTCTAAGTTTATTTTGTAGTTACAGGTGAGTATAAGCTAAGGTCTAGGCTTCTTTCCTTAACAGAGGCTCTAAACAAACAAAAAGTTCAAGCAGAGTAAGAAAGGGTTCTATAGAAAATAAAAATAAAAATTGCTTTCCCAGCTTTATCTCTACCACATTAATAATTAATTTACATGTAAGTAGCCCAACTACACCAATCAAAAGGCAAAGATCAGTGGTGGGTAATGAAACACATCTCATCTATATGCTGTTTATGAGAAAACCATTTCAAAGTCAGTAACATATAGGTCAGATGTAGTAAACAGATGAAAAAAAAGATACACCATGCAAATGTTAATTTTGAAGAACAGAAGTGACTATATTAATATCCAATGAAGTAGACTTCAGAGAAAAGAAAATTGCTAGAGGCAAAGAAAGACACCACATACAAAGGATCCATCCACCAGGAAGACAAAATGATCCTAAATATGTGCTCATCAAACAACAGAGCCTTAAAGACACAAAAGAAAACTGGGCTCCTGAAAGACACAAAAGAAAGCTGAAAGGAGAAACAGAAAAATCTGCAGTTCTAGTTGGGGACATCTCCCTCTAACCAACTGACAGAACTACTAGACAGAAAATCAGCAAAGACATAGAAGATCTGAAAAACTCAATCAACTGACATGATCTAATTATCATATAAAGAACATGATAATCAACAACAGCAAAATACATTTTTTTACATTTTTAAATTTTATTTTATTTCTTCAGTGTTCCAAGATTCATTGTTTATGCACCACACCCACTGCTCCATGCAATTGTGCCCTCCTTAATACCCACCACCAGGCTCACCCATCCCACCACACCCCCTTTCAAAACCCTATAGTCTCTCATACTTCGTCTCCCTCCCCTAATTTTAAAAGTCATCCATGGAATGTTCATGAAGACAGTCCATATCCCTGGCCATAAGACAAGGTTAAAAAATCTAAGAGTTAAAATCTGACCATAATGTGCATTCTCTGACTATAAGGGACTCAAACTAGAAATTGATAACAGAAAGAAAGCAAGACAATCTCTAAACATGTGAACATGAAACAACACACTTTTATGTAATAATGCATGGGTCAGAGTGGAAGTCTCAAAGAAAATTTCAAACTAAAATGATAGTACAACATATGGGTGTAGGATGTAGCTAAAGCATTACAGGGAGGATAATTTATTGTATCAAAATGTTTACATTAGAAATGCAGAAAGGTCTCAAATGGATCAGTAAACTAGAAAAAAGAAAAGCAAAATAAATCCAAAGCAAACAGGATGGAAATAATAAATAAATAAATAAATAAATAAATAAATAAAATTGAAAATAGGTAAACAGTAGGGAAAATCAATGAAACAAAGGTAGGTTCTTTGACCAAATAAATAAATAAACAAAATTGGTAAGCCTCTAGCAAGACACACAAAAATAAAAATAGAAGGGACACAAGTCAACAATATTAGGTATACAACAGAGAATACCACTATAGATCCTGCCACCATTAAAAAGATAAAAAGGGAATACTACAATAAACTTAATACACATAGTTTCAACAACTTAGAAGAAATGGACCAGTTTCTTCAAATCTACAAACTACCAAAATTAGGATTTTCTGTTGGCTTTATTACACCAAAATACTTTTTTCAGCTTATCTCGTAAGAGCTATGGATGTATTTTAAAAATCAATTGTGTCTTCCCAACTTAGACTCCAAGTCCCACTCTTCAAAGGAAACTATTTCTAAGAGAATGTAGTGAAAATTCAATTTTTGGTTCAAAAGGATTCAGTGATGTTCTCCAACCCTGTCTTGTAAACAGTTAGGCTCATAGTACAATAAGAAGTACAGTAAGAAGCAATATACTGGGGAAGGGAATTCACAAAGTTAATTTTTTATTTTTGGTCAACAGTGTTCATAGATTCAGTAACCAATCCCCGTCAGTCCTCCTTTCAAGTCTAAATTCTCAAAACAAAACAAAACAAAACTTCTTAAAGGAAACCCTCAAGATCAATGGCAAATCAGAATTTTTTCCCATTTTCTTGGGCTTGTAATTACCATAAATTCTACATAAAGAAATAGAGGAAAAAAGAAACAAATATCTCTGTGCAATGCCAGACTCTGTATAGCAACTATGGAGTACACTTCTAGAAGAGTTGACCTTCATTCTCATTTTCTCAGTTACTCTGAAGAATATGGAGTACACTTCTAGAAAAGTTAACCGTGATTCTCATTTTTTTTCAGTTACTCTAAAGAGTCCTATTTGTGAGGAATTTCCAGAAAATGTTGCTTTTGACTTCAGAGAGCAGAGCAGCTAAACTATCCCAAGAATACTGGCATCAGCCTTGACACTTAAGAGCAATCCTGGTAAGAACAACCCACAAACTATCCTAATAAGCCATTCTGCTGCTCTGCATCACTCCCTTGTTGACAGACTCCAGCACTTGTCCTGAGCTTCCATTAATAAGAACAGTCATGGACCCAACTCACCCATGGGGCCGGGGGCCCATCTTTTTCCTAACATGATTTCTTTGAGTTCAGCCATTGGACGTAATGGGTATGTTTTCCTTGAAACTATCTTCATGCAAACCAGGTGCATTTATTCTCTAAAGAATACATGCCAGAATGCTAACCATATTTTCACAGAAATACAAGATTGGGTTCTGAATCTGCACAGATGCAACAGCCCAAACTTCATAAAATAAGTGAATAACTTCAGTGTCCCACATCCATCATGTCACCTATTTCTTTTAACATTTAATGAATGGAAATCTGCCTTTTTCATGTTGGATGGTGATTTTACGGATTCTAGTAAGAAACATCATTTCTGAACAAAGGCTACCCAGAACCACAAAGGCAGGCATTCAACCAGAAAAACGAAGTCAGTGCTGGAAGGGTCATGTCATCATCTACTACAGGGCCCCTATGAAAAGTATGAAAAAGTGGACAGAGGATACTCAGTATAACATGGCCTGGGTGCTTAGAGATTTTGTAACAGTGCTTCAAGTCATGTTTTGAAAGAAATGAAAATGAATTTTCTGCCCCTTTCTTTATAAAACCTGATGTAATATAAGTTTTACATGAATTTTGACTACAGTTTCCCATAGCCTGAGGGTAAGTCTTTTTTGAAAAAGAGCAACCATATTTTCAATATTTTACTGATGCGTTACATTAATCATTTAAAAACACCATCTGCCTCCTTCGTGAAGGGCCGCAGTTCTCAATTTAGAAGAGAAAGTATAACCAACGAACCCACAGAAACAAAAATTAATCTCTAAAAACCCTAACCCAGCAATAAGTTCCACAGACAGTGGAATGGGGTCCCAGGTGATCCATTGAGAAAATGAAATGAAAGCCAGCACTACGGAGTGCCCAGTCTATTAAAATGCCTCTCGTCAGTAGCAAGGAAGTACACTTCAGAGGGCAATTCAAAGGGAAGGGCATCAGGGTCACGAGGCTCTTCCTGTCTGACTAGTGGTGGCAGCACCAACTGCTAAATGACAGGACATCCGTCTGTCTGATTACTGCGCAGTGCGGTCATTGGCCAACTTGGACATTCAGGGGTTGTTTGGGGGCAGTGGAGGTAAAGGTGGAAGGTGCTGGGCCTGCTTTATTTTGCTCTTACACTGAAGAAGACAGAACTATCATGGAGGTAGGTCTCATCTCATAACTGGTGATCAAACTTCCCAGAAAAAGCATAAAATCAAACATTCTGAGGGATAGGGAAAAGGCCAAAGCAGGGCTCAAGCTCTTGGTTATTTTTCTACCATCCTGGCCTCTGTCTTGCTTGTGAGCTCTCCACGCACCCCAAGATGTGAAATGAAGGAACGTCTGGCACCAGGTAGGGCACTTGCACATATGTCACTTGCAAGGATGGTCATGAAAAACCCATAGATGCCTTTCTCCATGGCCAGCTAATGAATATGGGTCCTGGTACATTTTTTTTTTAATCCAATAAATGCCTGCAACTTTTAGGGCAGTCTAGTACCCTGTACGCTGCAGTATAGGATAGTAAAATCTGGTTGCTGCCTCTACCTTGGTGCACTGAAAACCATGGTGAAGCCTGATACCCAAAACCCTTTCATTTGTCCTTCATGCTTAGTAATTTATTTGAGCAAGAGAGAGCAAGGGTAAGAAAGCACAAGTCACGGGAAGAGGGGCTGAGTGGGAGAGAGAAGCAAACTCTATGCTGAGCGGGGAGCCCAATGCAGGGCTGCATCACAGGAAGACGCTTAACTGACTGAGCCACTCAGGAGCCCCCAAACTAATTTCTAATGTGGAGGTTCAAATCCCATAAGTGGAGCTGAAAATACTCTCCCTACCTTAAGAGTCACTTCAGAACAAAGGTGCTACGAAACCTTAGTGGAATCTCTCGAATGTAGCAGGGACGTGTGTGAGGAAACTAGTAGAGCAGGATTTCCAGTCAACACAGGATGGAAGGTGAAACATAAGTTCTGTATACATAAAATCTTCTACCCATCATTTTTTTCTTAAGTTACAGGGGATCACTTTATAAAATTGTCTTCTATTTTTTAATTCGTGTAATTACATTTTTCTAGATGTATCTGTGCTTCATAGTGTGTTCTCATAGTTAGTTTTGGTTTGCATAGCATGTGTTATCTTTTGCTTTTTACTCCCTTTCCAATCCCTATCTATCCCTGTGTTTCCCTGCACAATTACACATAGAAACAGGAAAACCTATCTGTGTACTTGAGGTTCATGTAATACACTGTATTACACATGCTCTCAGCCACTTTTTCACCACCAGCAGGCCAAATGCCAACAACAGTGAATTTTGCAAGAGGGGTGACAGTTTTTCATTGTTGCTCACCCAAATAATGGAAATAAATGTAATATTTAAGGTCAAACCCAGGGAATAGTTCCTGGAATAATAATAATAAAAAAAAATACAGTGAAACCAGACTCTTCGCTGCTTCCCTCAAGAAAACTGTCTTCCTTGAAGACAATTATGCAGATTAAATAATATCAACTAGGTTTTTATTGAGCACTTACTATATCCTAGGCATATGCATTATTCACATATACAATTAATAGTTCACCAACCCTATCTGGAAGTTATTATTGGACTCATTTGATGGAAGAGGCAACAGGTATCAACCTGTTGAAGCCTACAGTTAGTATAAAATCATGGTTCATATAAAACAAAGCCAGAGCTCAGACCCGGGTCTGTCTGCTCTCAAGGTTTGTACTCTTCCTCTCTGCCGCAGTTAAGGGACATCTTCTACCAGGAAAGCCAGCCTAGCATATTGGTTATAACTTTTCCACCATAGATGCTGATGACTTAACTTTAAAAAATACCCCATGTAAAGAGGGATCTTCCTTTTTTTAATAGAAATTATGACCACAGTAGTTCTAGGGAACTAATCCCTCTAACCTGACCTGAAATGTGAAACTACTCAACAATTTAATTAGTTGTGACAATTGTCACTTAATTTGGGATAACATGAAAGCAGATTTCATATAGTCACTGCTCTGCTGTGGCTCTCGAATGGACTTTCTCAGAAGCCAGTACTAACTTGGGCCCAGAGAAGGTGGTATGCATGAATCACAGAAGCCATGTGTTAAATTCATGCCACCAGTAAATACATCTCCCAGAATTCATCTTCTTAAGGTTTGAAGGTGGAAAATCATAAAAAGTACAACAGAGTTCAAAAGACAAAGCAAAAGGAAAACCAATAGACCTTGGTAACCTGTGAGAGGCCACCCACATGTCAAGAGTAACACAGGTAACACATGTTCACCATAATTTCCCTCAGTTATCAAGGTCAGTTACACTGTACCCATCACCAGCAGAGTAACTATTAAAACATTTTTAAGAAATGTAACCAAATGATTAATTTATGTGATCAATCACATTTACCCAAATGATTGCAAGTAGTTTAAATATTTTGATGATTAAAGGGGCACTTGGGTGGCACAGTTGATTAAGCCTCGGACTCTAGGTTTGGGCTCAGGTCATGATCTTGTCATCATGAGACGGAGCCCCATGTTGGGGAGTCTTTCTCCTTCTCCTTCTGCCCCTCCCCCCTCAAATAAATAAATAAACCTTTGAAAATATTAGACTTCAGTTACCTGAAGAATTATGCTACATTAATAATCTCTCTGATGATGCTAAACAATTTAACCTAGATGATAGCCTAGGTAGCATACTGTCTCCTGACCAGGGGCGCCATTTTCCGCCCCTTAACACTGGATGACCCAGCTACTTTTAAGACACAGCTCCCCTGCCTGCTTGCCCTGACAATGAAATGAGACTGTAGTTGAAAAACTGCTATTTTGTAAAGCACCCAAGAAAACCAAAGCATATGATTTAACAGAAACAAAACCCCTGGTGTCTGGAAAGTAGGAAATGGAGCTCTCCAGAGAGAAAAGGCCTGACCTCATGTTACTTTATAACTTCCCAAATCCTGTGACCATACCCAGGGACCTCTGATCAACAGAATACAAATCAATTAATAGTGAAAGGGATGTACCTGAGAAAAATCACATCTGCTCTGCCTTTTTCTATGCTTATTTCTTAATGACTACATCAGCACATCTGTGGGCACACTGATTCATTTTAACTCACTCTCTAGCCTTGGATTCATTTAGATCTCCAAATTCCTTCAGCATTCTGACCACTGGACCTGGCACAAAAGTCCTCTTTGGGTAGGTTCTGAGACTGTTATGACTGTAGTGCCCTTCAAACAATATATAAATAGGGGTGCCTAGGTGGCTCAGTGTGTTAAAGCCTCTGCTTTTGGCTCAGGTCATGATCCCAGGGTCCTGGGATCAAGCCCTGCATTGGGCTCTCTGCTCAGCGGGGAGCCTGCTTTCCCCTCTCTCTCTGCCTGCCTCTCTACCTACTTGTGATCTCTGTCTGTCAAATAACTAAATAAAATCTTAAAAAAAATATATATATATATATATAACTACTCAAGATTATATGCTTCAGATGTACAGAGAAAATACACTTCTGGGTGTGGGGGGGAGACCATTTAAGGACTCAACTATCATACTTATTGGCATCAAAGACTAATGAAAAGACTAGAAATCTTGAAGATGGTGGTGGAATTCAGAGGACTGGATTTTGAATTTCTGTTTCACCACATTCTAGATGGATAACCTTGAACAAGTTACATTATTTCTGAAAACGAAACTCTCCTCACTTGTTAATTAGAGATAAAATGGGCTCCTTGCCTTCTAGGGTTGTTAAGAGAATGTAAATGAGCTGAGGTAGGCTTATCACAGATCTTGGCATTTTATAAGTGTTTAATAAATATTAGTTGCTAATATTTTCATAAAATTAATCATATCCTTTCCCAAGCAGTTTGTACGTATAGATACAACTTAGAATATTTGCAAAAAAAAAAAAAAGTTTGCCAAATCAATGGAAATATAAGAAAATCTTGGCAAACAAACTTTGATTTTTTTTGTCTATGGCTTTCATGTGTGTTTTGTTTTTCTTAGATAATATTTAAAAAAAAAAAAAAACCCAAAGCCTTGATTCATTTAAGAAGCATTCACTGAGTACCCAGTGGTACATAAAGAAAGAAAAAAAAGATTCAAGAGCTAGCCTCCATGTTTACTCCCAATAACCAAACTGACCACAACAAAGGCATCAGAATTCCTATCTAACTTTACACATTCAAGTCATTTAACAAATGTGGCCATATGGTGATTTAATATGATTAAAAAAAAAAAAAAGACCCTAAACCAGCCATGATACAACATTATAGAGTCCATCAGAAGTATCAGCTACAGGAAAGTCACTCAGAAATCCAATGGACGAGAAGCCTCTAGATGGAAAAGACCAAATCTCACCCCTTTGAAAAAGGAACATGAGGAAATATGAAGTTGATCCAAACAGAATTAATGAATGAAAGTGATACATAAATTATAGTATAAAAACATTTCTGCTGTGGACATATGAAATAACTATAAAATTGATAATAAACAACTTTAACCTTTAATTTCTACAGAGTAGGGATTCTCCACCTCTATACTGCAGGTCTTCATTTCTGGTAAAAGGACATCTTTTGTTATTTTCACCCCATTCACGAACATTCTCTTACTCACCTCACCTGCAGAATAAACTGCTAATTCTGATCAGTGAGTTTTAATTTTTATGTAACTTTTTTCAGCCAAAGTTAGAAATGATTAGAAGTGTTATTAAGAGGAAGCTAACGCATTTCTAGCTAGGCAACTTGTTTGATACTGACATCAATGTAACATATAAAAACCATATAAACAAAAGCACTAAGAATACAATAGTTAATGGAAGGAAATTCTCGGGGAGCATAAAACAACCAACTGAAATTTAGTTCTTCCTCCAAAATATGTTTTTTTCTAAATTTTCATGTAAATAGTGTCATTCTAAAGCACCATATGTGCAGAATGAAACAAGCAGACACAGCTGGCTCCTGGCCATAGCAGATGGAAGGAAACCAATAAAGCAGTTAAGCATCAAGCTGAAGGGCTCACACGCACATGCGCGCGCACACACACACAAACGCACAAACTCTTACCATCGGATGCTGATAAAGTACTCAGTTTCACTGGGAAGCCCAGATGACAGGTGGCACAAATGAAATTATGAACAACTTTATAAACACTGACAAGGTGGATGTCTTCTCGCTGCTCAGTTAAAATATGGAAGGACATTAATGGGCACTGGCACACACACAAGTCATCTCAAACTTCCTAATTCCGTGGCTACTTCTTGCGCAGACAGCTTTCAGAACTATACCCAAATTTCCACACCACATGCTTGGCTATAACCTCCCAGAGACTGCCAGGATTCATGAAACCACTTTTAAAAGGCGTCCTGAGTGAGAGGTTGTCAGCCTGGCATATGGATCTGTGACTCTTGCGCCGAGTCCAGAAATCCCACACTTTGTCATGCCTGCTAGGAAAGGACAGACCTTCAACTCCCTGCTGGGCAACTTGCTGGTAGGACTCCTTCACGTTCCCTCTTCCCCAGGTAACATACCATCTGTTTTTAGTATCTAATGTAGGCAGGTCAGCTGAACTCCTCCCGGGAAATGGCACTGGGAATGGTATATAATGAAATAAAACATATGTGTTAAGAGGAAAAAGGAGCTTTGGAATGACCTGCTCCTCACCTCACACATTAAAATATATTGTCGCTGATTAGCCAGCTTTGTGTTTTCATGCAACACACTTAACCTCTTTGGACTTCAGTTTTCTACTCCGCAAAATGATAGAACTGCAACCCTCAGGCACCTTCCAATTTAAACACTCTATGACAAGTACCTGTGTAGTATTCCAAGCCCATAAAACTTATGTAAAGCTATCTGGGAAGAAGAGTCAATGACAAAAAGGCATTTATAATTCACAGAGAAGACCAATTCCCTTATAAAAATGGAATCCAACAGAGGAAAAAAATCTTGGCCCTAAACATAACTTATTAAACAACAGCATGGTAAGTAGAATTATTAATCACTCTCCTATAGTGTAGTATACACTATATCCTGATAGTGTATGCCATATCCTGATAGTGTATGGAATGTACTTCTCTACCCCTTGACCTTGGACTTGGCCATGTGACTCACTTTTTTCAATGGGATATTAGTGAAAGTAATACAGAGACTTAAAATGTGCCTGTACATTGGGGTTGCCCTCGTGAGCATCTGCCATTGTCATTGGGAAAACATACCACGGGAGTCACTGCCATTCCTTCTGAACTCCAGAAGAGACTCATGGAACAGTCCTAAATCAGGCCTACAGCCTGGAGTCCAAGTGAACTTCACAGACCCACAGGCAAGGATAAAAGTACTTTTGTTGTAAACCACTGAGATTTTGAGGCTATTATATAGCATGATTCCAAGAAAAGCTGACTGATCAGCCCTGCAAAGAAATAACATAGGGCATATGAAGGAAATGGTTAGAGAACATGAGAAGTTAAACACCCATCTATATGTGTTCTATATACATATCTATCGAGATTCTCTATCATAGAACCTATGATGATGTGTACTCAATGTGTTCATTCACAAGTATATCAAGATGACAGTGATGTCAGTTGAAAACAGTACACAACTTACAACAGGCTCCTCTATACTCAATTTAAAGAAAACATAATGAAGAGTCATAAATAGTCATCTTGAAAACAGAATTGGATCTTTATTGGGAAAGTTGTAAAATTATGGAAAAATCTGAAAGTTCCTGAAACTTATTTGAATATTGGTTTTTACAAACTACCACATATAGTCCTTTTACATTGTATACGGTCTGGGGACACTGCAGATGTTTGCCACTGTAAGCCACACACCTTTTTTTTTTATATATAAACATATGTTTTTATCCCCAGGGGTACAGGTCTGTGAATCGCCGGGTTTACACACTTCACAGCACTCACCATAGCACATACCCTCCGCAATGTCCATAACCCCACCCCCCTTCTCCCAACCCCCCTCCCCCCAGGAACCCTCTGTTTTGTGAGATTAAGAGTCACTTATGGTTTGTCTCCCTCCCAATCCCATCTTGTTTCATTTATTCTTCTCCTACCCCCTTAACCCCACATGTTGCATCTCCACTCCCTCATATCAGGGAGATCATATGATAGTTGTCTTTCTCCGCTTGACTTATTTCCCTAAGCATGATACCCTCTAGTTCCATCCACGTCACAGACACCTTTTTATTTTTCCTCTTCAAACAGAATTTCATTTTTTTTAATATTTAGAAATTCAGATGTGATTGACATATAACAGCCTGGAAGTTTAGGGTGTACATGTTAATTTGACACATTTATATATTACAATATGATTACCACCTAAGCATTAGCAAATGTTTCTATCATGTTACATAATTATCATTTCTTTTTTGTGGTGAGAACAATTAAGATCTAGTCTCTTAGCAACTTGGAAGTTTGTAATATCATATTATTGACTATAATCACTATGCTGTGCATTGAAGTCTCCAGACCTTACTCATCTTCCTTTTGCAAGCTCATATCCTTTGACCAATACCTCCCCTGTCTCCCCCACCCTCACCACTCCCACCACCACCATTCTACTCTCTGTTACAGAACTCTGGCTTTTTTGGAGTCATATAAGTGATATTTTACAGTATTTGTCTTTCTCTGACATACCTCACTTAGCATAATGCCTTCAAGGTCCATCTATGTTGGTACAGATGGTAGGATTCCTTCTTTCTCATGGCTAAATTATATTCATTCTATATAAATACACCACATCTTCTTTACCCACTCATCCACTGACAGACACTTAGGTTGTTTCTACAATTAGCTATTGTAAATAATACTGTGATGAATATGATTGTGCAGATATCTCTTCAAGATACTAATTTTTTTGACAGACAGAGAACATAAGTAGGCAGGGGGGTGGGTGTAGGCAGGCTCCCTGCTGAGCAGAGAGCCCAATGCAGGACTCGATCCCAGGACTCCAGGATCATGACCCGAGCCAAAGGCAGAGGCTTTAACCCACTGAGCCACCCAGGTGCCCCAGGATACTAATTTTATATGTCTAGACTGGGACTGCTGGATCATATGATAGCTTTACTTTTAATTTTTAAGAAGCCACCATACTGTTTTCTATAATGGTTGTTTTCCATCTTCTATTCCTATTTCCACTTTATATTTCTACCAACAATGCACAGGAGTTCCCATTTTTCCATATCCTTACCAACAATAATTATTTCTTGACTTTTTCATAATGCCCACTCTAACAGATGTGAGATGGTATCTCATTGTGGTTTTGATTTGTGTCTTCCTGATGACTAGCTATACTAGGAATCTTTTCATGAACATTTTGGCCATTTGTTCTTCTTTGGGAAAATGTCTATGCATTTTTTTCTGAATTCAGTTCTTTATTCTTTTTTTTTATAAACATATATTTTTATCCCCAGGGGTACAGGTCTGTGAATCACCAGGTTTACACACTTCACAGCACTCACCACAGCACATACCCTCCCCAATGTCCATAATCCCACCCCCTTCTCCCAAACCCCCTCCCACCAGCAACCCTCAGTTTGTTTTGTGAGATTAAGAGTCACTTATGGTTTGTCTCCCTCCCAA